>NC_057814.1:498152764-498167853 GCF_018294505.1 Triticum aestivum | reverse complement strand
AGCTCCGTCCATGGGTTCGGCGACGTGCGGCCCATCGTCTTGCGCACGAACAACGCTGCTCGCCAGTCTCTGACTGCCAGAGCGATGTTGGTGCTCACGGGCCGCGCCTCGGGTTCTGTCCGCGACCGGCCCGCTGCTCGCCTACACCGGTATGGGCCGTCCGGCTCCGGATGAACCGATCACCATGATCGTCTTCTTCTTGGGAGCCATGGCGATGAAGAACTGCTAGGCTAACCGCTAGACCGGATTTTTACAACTGCGGCCCCTACCTGGCGCACCAAAGATGTCGGTGGGAACAACACCTATGGGATCACTGGAATCCCTTCTACGGTTGGCGGGCGCGGGGTTGTGCAAAGAGCGGGTCTGGCGGTCAGCACAAGGATCGTTTACCCAGGTTCGGGCCGCGAGGATGCGCAATACCCTATTCCCGCTTTGGTGTATGTATTCGAGTGTTCTTGATTTCTTGAACTAGCTACGGTGTGCCTCCAGTCCAAAAGATCCGAATCCTTCTCCTGGTCGCCTCGGGCCTCCTTTTATAGACAAAAAAGGTTGCCACAGTGGCACACAGGAGGTGGAAAGGTGTACAATGGATGAGTCTATCCTCTGGCACCGTCGGACAAACGCATTTAATGCGCTGCTGACGTGCCCCTCTTGCTTTATCGGGGATGGCAAGGAAGCTCGTCCCAGCTGTCGCCTGGCTGCGACGCGCGTCCGAGCTGACGAGGCATTGTAGCGCCATGTTGGCTGGCTGGTGGGCTCGTGCGGCAGTGGAGTCTTCAGGAAGATTTGCATGCCACCACGCAGGTGCTTGCTGAGTCGGCGTAGAGGCCGCACACTGCCACGCAGGTGCCTGCCCAGCTGGTTGAGCTAGCAGCTGCATGGGAGTGGCGGTGTAGTCTTGGCAGATGTGGGCCTGGTCGCGGCCCCGTAAGTGTCTTTGGCAAGGGCCTTGCCGGGGCCCCGGCAAGGGTCTTGCTGTAGCACCGTGGTCGTCCCCGGCAAGGGTCTTTCCAGGGGTCTCGTGGATTTCCTCGGCTAGGATCCCGCCGAGGAGCATCGTCTTCTGGTCCTCATCCGATCTTGTGTGTTTATGATCTTGACGAAGATCTGCATGCCACCACAGAGGTGCCTCCCGAGCCCTGGTTCCAATGTGGTTTGATGCTGGTGTTGGAACCCGCGGGCTCAAGGGTGGCTTGCTCTGCTGGCGTCGGGCAAGCTGCCCCGGCAAGGCTCTTGCCGGGGCCGCGGAGGCCGCTCCGGCAAGGATCTTGCTGGGGGAGCCCACCTCGCCCTCTTGCTCTTTGTGCTTCTGGTCTTGGTGTTGCTTTGATCACTTTGTCCTTCGGCTTCCCTCTTCTGCCCTGCTCAGTGTGGCCGTGGGCGCGGCTCTGACTGCCCGTGCACAAGTAAAGGGGTAAAAAAGGAGTGCCCCTACTTTTGTACACCGACAAAGACAACCAGAGGACTTGGAGTGCAAGTCAGGGAAGCCACGAGGGAGCCACAAGGTCGGTGGGCACGCCCAGGGGGTAGGGAGCGCCCCCAGCCTTGTGGGCCCCTTGTGACTCCACCGACCTATTTCTTCCGCCTATATATTCTCAAATATTCCAAAACCTATGAGGAGAGCCACGAAAACACTTTTCCACCGCCGCAACCTTCTGTATCCGTGAGATCCCATCTAGGGGCCTTTTCCCGTGTCCCGCCGGAGGGGGATTCGATCACAGAGGGCTTCTACCTCAACACCGTTGCCTCTCCGATGAAGCGTGAGTAGTTTACCACAGACCTACGGGTCCATAGCTAGTAGCTAGATGGCTTCTTCTCTTTTTTGATTCTCAATACCATGTTCTCCTCGATGTTCTTGGAGATCTATTTGATGTAATACTCTTTTGTGGTGTGTTTGCCGAGATCCGATGAATTGTGGATTTATTATCAGCTTATCTATGAATATTATTTGCATCTTCTATGAATTCTTATATGCATGATTTGATATCTTTGCAAGTCTCTTCGAACTATCGATTTGGTTTGGCCAACTAGATTGGTTTTTCTTGAAATGGGAGAAGTGCTTAGCTTTGAGTTCAATCTTTTGGTGCTCGATCCTAGTGACAGAAGAGGAACCGACACGTGTTGTATTGTTGCCATCGAGGATAACGAGATGGGGTTTTCATCATATTGGTTGATTTTATCCTGCTACATCATGTCATCTTAATTAATGCGTTACTCTGTTCTTATGAACTTAATACTCTAGATGCAGGCAGGATTCGGTCGATGTGTGGAGTAATAGTAGTAGATGCAGGCAGGAGTCGGTCTACTTGATACGGACGTGATGACTATATTCATGATCATTGCCTTAGATATCGTCATAACTTTGCGCTTTTCTATTAATTGCTCGGCAGTAATTTGTTCACCCACTTTAATATTTTCTATCTTGAGAGAAGCCTCTAGTGAAACCTATGGCCCCCGGGTCTACTTTCCATCATATAAGTTTCCGATCTACAATTTTAGTTTCCTATTTACTTCCTTTGCAATCTTTTACTTTCCATTCCATAAACCAAAAATACCAAAAATATTACTTTACCATTTATCCGTCTCTATCAGATCTCACTTTGCAAATAACCGTGAAGGGATTGACAACCCCTTTATCGGCGTTGGGTGCAAGTTCGTGTTTGTTTGTGCAGGTATTCGGTGACTTGTGCGTTGTCTCCTACTGGATTGATACCTTGGTTTTCAAAACTGAGGGAAATACTTACTCTACTTTGCTGCATCACCCTTTCCTCTTCAAGGGAAAAACCAACGCGAGCTCAAGAGGTAGCAGGAAGAATTTCTGGCCGTTGCCGGGGAGATCTACGCGAAGCCAAGACATACCAAGTACCCATCATAAACTCTCATCTCTCACATTACATTATTTGCTATTCGCCTCTCGTTTTCCTCTCCCCCACTTCTAAAACGATTTTCGAAAAGACTTTCCTTTTCTTCGCCCTTTTCTGTTCGTCTTCTTTGTTTGCATTTTGGATGCTTGTCTGCTAGATTTGTTTGCCGCCACCATGTCTGAAACTGGGGAGGTTATCGCTGAAAATCTTGAGGAGAAACTTGAATCTTGTTCTTTGGATCCCGGAACTGAAAAGCCTCCTAATTACAAAACTAAAATCTTTCGTATAGAAGATGGTAATATTATTGGGAAGACTGCTATCCAAGAATTCTTCGATTGTACGGGATCCTTGCCTATTAATAAAAGAACTATTCTTCTTGAGACAAATTGTTATGCTGTTGCTATTGTTATGCTTGTTGAGAAATTAGAAAGAAAGTTTGTGCATCTTCATCCTGCTTTGCAAACAGTGTTTTATGAACTTCCTAATATCAATCATCCTATAGCTAAAAAAATTGCCACTATTATCCTCATGCCCGAATTTGATTTTATAATACAAGAAGCTAGGGATATTTTTGCTTTCTATAAAAAGGATGTTGAACACCCTCCAATTATAGACATTCTCCATGATAAAGAAACTATGCGTAGTTTGGAATCTAGGGACTACCAATCTTATAGTGCAAATCTTAGGAGGAGAATTCCTCACTCAGAGATATCTCAATCTTTGTATCTTGAGGCTTTTGAGGAGTTTGATTGGATACCTAGAGGAATTTATGTGGGATTTAATAGGGATTGGTTGAATAAAATGATGAAGGAATCCGTTAGAAACGAGCTACATATTTTATATGATGATATACGGTGATGATCCCGATTATGGGTTTATGAATGTTAAGATTACCAATCAAAGTCCCTTTCATGATTTAAGTTCTTCTACTAGGAGGGAAATAAAGGAAAGAATAGATTTGCTAATTAAGACGAGTCTTGGAAGACTTGATGAGAAAAGAATTACATACAGAAGATGAAAACACTCATATCTATTCGTGCTTTATGCCTAGCTAAGGGCGTTAAACAATAGCGCTTCTTGGGAGGCAACCCAATTTTATGTTTGTTTTTGCTTTTTAGGTTCTGTTTGGCAATAAATATTTCATCCAGCCCCTAGTTAGATGTGGTTTTGTGTTTTAGTTAGTGTTTGTGCCATGTAAGACCTTTGGGATAGCTTACCGTGATAGTTGATTTGATCTTGCTGAAAAACAAAAACTTTTGCGCTCAGTCCCAAATTTTTTAAAAATCATAGAAGCATGAGAAAATTCCGAATTTTTTACACAAGATTGATATACAAATTTCCCCTGTTGTCCTAATTTTTCAGAATTTTTGGAGTTAGAGAAGTATTTAAACTTTCCACAGAATGTTCTGTTTTTGACAAATTCTGTTTTCTATGTGTTGTTTTCTTATTTGATGAATCTATGGCTCGTATCGGGGGGGTATGAACCATGGAAAAGTTGGAATACACTATATATTACACCAATATAAATAAAGAATGAGTTCATAACAGTACCAAAAGTGGTGATTTATTTATGAGATTTTCTGTTGAGTTTTGTGTTGTGAAGTTTTCAAGTTTAGGTAAGGATTTGATGGACTATGGAATAAGGAGTGGCAAGAGCCTAAGCTTGGGATGCCCAAGGCACCCCAAGGTAATATTCAAGGATACCAAGAGCCTAAGCTTTGGGATGCCCCGAAAGGCATCCCCTCTTTCGTCTTCGTCTATCGGTAACTTTACTTGAGGCTATATTTTTATTCACCACATGATATGTGTTTTGCTTGGAGCGTCTTGTATGATTTGAGTCTTTGATTTTTAGTTTGCCACAATCATCCTTGCTGTACACACCTTTTGAGAAAGACACGCATGAATCGTGATTTATTAGAATATTCTATGTGCTTCACTTATATCTTTTGAGCTAGGCAATTTTGCTCTAGTGCTTCACTTATATCTTTTAGAGCACGGCGGTGATTTTATTTTATAGAAATGGATGAACTCTCGTGCTTCACTTATATTATTTTGAGAATCTTTAAAAACAACATGGTAATTTGCTTTGGTTATAAAATTAGTCCTAATATGATAGGCATCCAAGAGGGATATAATAAAAACTTTCATGTAAAATGCATTGAATACTATGAGAAGTTTGATTCCTTATGATTGTTTTGAGATATGAAGATGGTGATATTAGAGTCATGCTAGTAAGTAGTTGTGAATTTGATAAATACTTGTGTTAAGGTTTGTGAGTCCCGTAGCATGCACGTATGGTGAACCGTTATGTAACGAAGTTGGAGCATGAGATATTTTTTGATTGTCTTCCTTATGAGTGGCGGTCGGGGACGAGCGATAGTCTTTTCCTACCAATCTATCCCCCTAGGAGCATGCGCGTAGTACTTTGTTTCGACGACTAATAGATTTTGGCAATAAGTATGTGAGTTCTTTATGACTAATGTTGAGTCCATGGATTATACGCACTCTCACATTTCCGCCATTGCTAGCCTCTCTTGTACCGCGCAACTTTCGCCGGTACGATACACGTACCTTATACCTTCCTCAAAACAGCCACCACACCTACCTATTATGGCATTTTGATACGGTTCCAACGTATCTATAATTTTTGATTGTTCCATGCTATTATATTATCTGTTCTGGATGTTTTATATGCATTAATATGCTATTTTATATGATTTTTGGGACTAACCTATTCTAGAGCCCAGTGCCAGTTTCTGTTTTTCCTTGTTTTAGAGTTTCACAGAAAAGGAATACCAAACAGAGTCCAAACTGAATAAAACTTTCGTCATGCACTACAAAAAAATACACTTCCGTGATGATACGTGTTTGTCACAGTAGGTCGCGTTTTTTGTCATGCATGTACATCCATGACGATTTTATGACAGAATCAAGATAGTCATACCTGTGCTGTCGTAGAAGTGTTCCACGACATTACCAAAATTATCATCACGGAAGTGTCCACTTCCATGACGATAAATCACGCGTCACAGAAGTGCTTTCGTCAAGGGTGACCGACACGTGGCATCCACCGTAACGGAACGCCGTTAAGCTATCGGGTCGGGTTTTGGATCCGATAACCCGTTAACAGCCCCGACCAATGGGAAATTTCCACGTGTAAAATTCCTATTGGCCGGACGAAGCACGTGTCAGCTCGTTAGTGGGTCAGATAGGCGCCTATGATATGTCGACACGTGCCATGGCCCACCACTGGCCCATTTAGCTTACAAAGCCGGCCCGTTTGACTTGGTCAAAAGTTAGCGGGCTGGCCCATGAAAAGCCTGTTAACGGTCTCTCCGCAAATAGCCCATTTTACGGCCCGTTAACTCATGGCCCGTTAGGCCCTAAAGGAAATCGGCCCAACAACGTCATGTGGGCCGTCGAATATAACACCAGCCCATTTCACTTTCGGCCCATGTATGGCCCACGACGTCTTTCGGCCCATATGAGGCGTTCGTATCTTTCGTCCCTTTACAGGCCCACGGTGACTCTAGCCCATAATGAACAGTAATTTTCTTTATACCCGTTAACGGCCCGTGATTTACATGGGCCGTTTCCAGCCCGTGTTAGCTTTTGGCCTATTGATGGCCCATATGTTCTTGGGCTCCTTTTCGGCCCTCGATTACTTCCGGCCCGTTACTGGCCTGTTCCCCTAATGGGCCAAATTCGGCCCATGGCAAGAGTCGGCCCGTTACTGGCATGTTCCCCTAATGGGCCAAATTCGGCCCATGGCAAGAGTCGGCCCGTTACTGGCCTGTTACCCTAATGGGCCAAATTCGGCCCATGGCAAGAGTAGGCCCGTTTCTGGCCTGTTAACCCGTTGCGTCGTTTCCAGCCTGTCATATATTTTGGCCCATTAACGAGCCGTTATGCCTGTGACAGAATTAAGCCTTTGCTGTCCTACGGCCTGTTAACGGCCTGTTACCATGCTGGGCCGATACCAATTACGCCCGATTACGGCCCATGTAGACCCATTTATCCGACGGCCCGAGGCCCACCGATAACAGGCCCATTTATCAACGGCTCGTAGGAGACCCATGGATCTTACGACCCGTATATGGCCCATGGTAGTTGCGGCCACTAGCAAACCAGGGAAAAAGAAGACTAGGAAATAAATAAGGCCGAAACTAACGCTAGGCTATTAAGGCGATTGCACAGATTACATCCACTCGGCATCAAAGATCGCCACCAGTGCAAATATAGGGAACACCCTACACTATACAAAAATGGCTTGCTGTTTTCTTCAGCCGGTGGCTGCACGTTAAGAATACATTTTGTATCGCACCAAAACAAATTACAACTATATAACAAAAGGAAGGTTGGCATAAAACTTAACAGTTTAGCAGATAAATGCACCACCAGAAGTTCAGAAGCTCAGTTCATTTGACCTAACTGTTATGTTTTCATGCTGTATTGTCCGATGGAGCACCATAACCCTCGCCTTCATTTCCCCTAGGCTCCTGAACAACATAGCAAATGTCTGATAGTCTGGTTTCAAAACCATGCATATCTTGACGACATTGAGCAATGTTTCTCCTTGTTTCACAAAGGGTCTCTGTTAGGGAATGGACTTGTGTCTGGAGCGCAGATACAACATTGCTTTGAGCTTGCATATCTTGATCATGAGGCAGTTTGGACGATATTGCCTTAACAACCAACCCAGTATTACACAGGAACGTGCTTTTGGCACTGTTAGTGGACAGGTACTGACCCACTGCAGCAAGAGCTGACATTGCGGTTATAGTTGCCTCGTCACCTTCAGAAGGTGGCGGTTCCACCATTTTTTCCATAGCTCGCTGAAAAGTTGAGGTTTTACATTAGTAGTACCAGAATAGAAGATATTAAGGAGGTAGCAAAACCAAACAAAATAGCTTTGGTCTATATACAGAACTTATTCTGGTGAACCCATGTAAAATATTAGTTGTATTTTATTGCAAAGTACATAATAAAACCAGGTTCCAAACATATGACCATGTACCATCGCTAATGTATTGTCTATTTCTTCACATTGTATTAAGGGCTAAGGATAAAGAGACGAAGTTTATAATACGGTAAGCATAGTATGACATCATTCATATCACAAAACAACTAAGAACAGACAAACAGGCAATTGTAACGTTGTGTGGGCAAGTCCAGCACGGAACTAGATTACGGGTCAAGATCAAAGGAACATCACTCCTATCTCTTAAACCTTGTTAGGTGCAATGATACGCTAAGATAATTGTGTATAAAATTGAAAAGAGTAATAGACATTGGCTGCAAACCATGCAGTTCAAGGCACAAGTCAAAGTAAGTAGTAGTTAAAAGGCATGAGGATGAAGGACTTACAACAGCGGCTTTGACTGGTGTAGTCATGCCCTTCTTCTTGCTGGTGTGTCAGTCCTTGAAGATTTCCACAGCATTTGGTTCAGGTACTTTTTGGTCATTGCGGGCTTTCCTCTGCATTTCGAACAAGTCAATATAGATCTAATAATATGGTACAGCGAAAAGAGTGAAACAGCAGCTAATTACAAGAGCCTCGCAGTGTGCAATATAGCTACGAGATCCTGTCGTCTGTTGGAATTTCACTTTCGTACGGTTGGCCTTGTTCTTTGAACAGTTCACCTACAAGAAGATAGATTTGTGTGGCACATGCATAAATAGGACTTCACCATGTGATCTGATCACATATATATAATGTACCTGATACTTCGGATCAGACCAGTGTTTAACAAGGCCCCTCCAGTCTTCATTCGATATATTTTCCACTGGAGAGTTTGGGAAAGTTCACTGTTAGCCTTGCCTTCAAAGTGAGTTTTCCTCAAGTTATACCGATACTGTCGCAGAGCAGACTTGAAAACATGGGTGCAATCTTGTCTGGTTGCATCATCTTGGCTATCCAACTTGAACCTCATATGTTGAAAATTATGGGAGTCTCATTATCAGCAACCTAGAAAGTATGGGACAGAGCAAGACGATATTACTAGTTTCCATACATAACCATACTTACAGATAAATGGTCGAGGAAGGTGTTGAACTGGGTTTCGTCTTTGTCATTCCTATACTGAATCCATGTTGGGAGGATATGTACATGACACCTAACGGCAACCGCTGCCTCTGATACTAACTTGGCTCACTCTGTAGCATCATGTGGCCTTTTTAAACCTGCCTCAAATGGATCTCCATTCTTCCTCCTCTAGATTTAGTTAACCTATCGAGCATTATCCCTGATGTTTGTTTCCTCTTGCGCCTAGGTGCTAGTCCAACAACGAACATAGGAAGTGTTAGTGTACATCAAATTGTGAGACTACATATAAAGAAGCATGCAACTGTAACTTGACTCCAGCAACTACCTTCTTGCTGTTGAAGCTCACAAGGTTCATCTGATATTGCCAACTCATCTTGTGTCAAGAGTGCTTGGGAAGTAGTGTCAGGTGGCAAGGGAGCTTGGGAACGTGCTGCTAGCTCAGTTGACGCACGAGTAAGTCGTGCAGCTGGTAGTACTGTAGTAGGTGTTGCATGAACTAGGGCTGTCTCTGCTTGTTTGGTGGCAGCTATTTGTTTCTGTTTGGCTTTTTTTGCAACTCGTGTAGCATGGGATGCCGTGTTTGTAGAATTTTCCGCTAGACTTTGACCTTCTATTGCACCATCAGTACCAGCAGAATCTGCAGGATTCATCGGCTTCTCATTCCCTGCCATTCTGTGTTTCTTCCTCTTTCTCTGTGCCATGTTAAGTCAAGCCGACAAGAAAAACGAATAACAATTTAGTTCTTCAGAACAAATTGATGCGTGATGTAGATGAACTGAACTTTGATGTTAGACAACCACATGATAGGAGGATGTAATATGTATGAAAAACAGGACGGAAGAGATAACCAGAACTATGATGTGTAAACTAAGAAGAAGACATTTCACCAAATTAGAAGCAATGCAATGGAAGGTAGACACCATATGAAAGATGCTACAAATATCGCTCTGCCAAGTTAACAATGTCTCATCATAAATGGCATTTAAACAAATGTGAAGCAGTACAAGAAATAAATCATATGCAAGATGCAAACAACATCACACTACCATGTTAGAGGTCTCTCATCATTTGTGCCATTGCATATTCACAGCTTATGATGTGTAAACTAAGGAGAAGGCATTTCAACAAATTAGAAGCAATGAAAGCTAGACACCATATGAAAGATGCAACGCATATCACTCTACCAAGTTAAAACTGTCTCGTCATAAGTGCCATTTCAACAAATTAGTAGTACAAGCTAAAAAAGAATGTGAGATGTAACCTATATCACACTCCGAAGTCAAACATGTCTTATGATAAGTGATTGTTGCAGGTTACACAACAGTAGTAATTTGATGTAAGAACATGGTGTGATAGACAGATATTGTATGTTCTAGAAACAGGAACACATGTCTTATTCAAGTATAATGTGTAAAGTAAGCAGATGGAATTCAACAAAATTAGAAGCAATACAAGCTAGACATCACACATAACATGCAACCACATATAACAGTGCCAAGTTAGAGGGAGCACCGGTGATGCTGCACTAGGGGAGACGTGCTCATCATAAACACAGCTTTGTTGAGTGTCTATGCGGGTGTTGTCTTGGAAATCATCTTGGGGGTGTGGAGGAGTAGAAACTGTAGAGGCCCTCCGTTCGGAAGGAGCACCTTTATCCGCTGCCTTGCTAACTTCCTTCCGCTTTATTGATTTTGAATTGTCAAGTAAAACCGACAAGAAAAAGCAATAAAATTCTCTCTTTAGAACTCATTCATGCATGATACTGACAATCACTACTTTGATGTAAGGCAAACACATGATACCAGGATGGAATATGTACGAAAAACAGGACGGCATGACATGTTCACAACTGTTTGTGTAAACTAAGCAGAAACCATTCCAGCAAATAAGAAGCAATGCAAGCTAGACACCACATGAAAGATGCAACCAATATGACTCTGCCAAGTTAAAAGCGTCCCATCATAAATGGAATTTCAACAAATTAGAAGCAGCGCATGCTATAAATCATATGAAAGATGCAACTAATATCGCATTGCATATACTAAAGGTGTCTCGTCATGTTGATTGATGAGGGATACAAAAAAACAATAGTTTTATGTAAGGACATGCTTAATAGACAGATGTACTATGTACTAAATACAGGAAGGCATGTCACATTAACAGGTATAATGTATAAGCTAAGCAGAGTAGCACATGCAGTTTAACCAGATTGGAAGAATTACAATCTAGACACCATATGCAACATGCAACCACATATCACGCTGCCAAGTTAGAGCAAGCACCTGCGATGCTAGTGTAGGGGAAATGTTGTAATCAACTACAGAGCTACGTTCACTATCTTCATCTAGCATTTCTATTTCTTGAGAATCATGTCGGGAGGCTGACGCTGCATTCTTTAAATGAGGAGTAGTCCCCTTGCCTGCCTGCCTCGTCATAAGTGATTGATGAGGGATACACAAGAACATTAGTTTGATGTAAGAACATGGTTAATACACAGATGTACTAGTATGTACCAAAAATTGAAAGGTATGTCATATTCAAAGGTATAATGTGTAAGCTAAGAAGATGCAATTTAACCAAATTGGAAGCAATACAAGCTAGACATCCGGCTGGAGTGGTGAGCATGATCATCTAGGACCTGAGAGCCTGGTGGGAGGCGGGCTTCTTCGCCACCATCGCAGCTTTTTAGTTGGCTTACAGGCGATGCCTATCTTTGCTGGGCTTGTCACTGGCTCGGCCAGTGCCCTAACTAGCTATTTGTCTTCTGGTGCTCACGGGATGGTGGTTCATGTAAAAAATATCTTTCCTTATCTTACCAACTTCGGCCTTTTGAATACAAGCTAGACACCATATGGAACATGCAACCACATATGACACCGCGAAGTTAAAGCAAGCACCTGGGATGGTGGTTCATTGCAAGCGAGGTCATCAACTCCAGAGTTACGTTTACGGTCTCCATCTGCTGACACTGCACCCTTTATAGCGCTGTAACGTGTCTTGCCTACCCGCAGACGAAGCTGGAGTGACTTCTCTCTTTTCTTTTTGGCTTCTCTGATGGCAGCAGAGTCTGAAATACCCTTGCATAAAACACAATAGTGAGAGTAAGGGTGAAGTGTGTGCAGAACTAGTGCACTGTAAAAGTAGCAGATAGCAGGTGGCTGAAAAATAAATGACAGGAGACATATGATAGCTCTACAACATTGCATGGCAAACAAAATTAGATTCTACTCCGTATGATTTTGTAATATATGAGCACAGGAAATGCAGGTACTCCTCCAGCACACCACCACATGTGGTCATATCTAAGATAACAGTCGACTAAAAATAAATAGGTCAGTCAATTTTTTTAATGAACCGTCCGATCTATAAGGAACGGGCAGATGGCCTTCGTCTACCTCCCGCCAGTCACTGTTGACGATCTTTCTCGAACCGCCAGCGACCACCGGCCCAGACCCCTGCCTCCGCCGCCCCGCCCTCCCATCGACCTCACACCACCGCCGTGCTTGGCAGCGCCCCCAGGCCATCCCTTTAATCCAGGCCGACCTCCAGATCGGGCGCCAGTAGCTCTAGGCTGCACACACCCCTAAGATAAACACCAAGGCGCTGCTTCCCCAGTGTAATAGGCGTACTAGCGCCTGTTACGCTGGGGAATGCTTACGTTAATTGGGAATCAACTGGCCAGAAATTGAAATTCAGGGGGGCGACGGACCTCTAGCTAAGGTGAAATAGTATATGAGGAGAAACCTTGTGCATTGCGAGTTACTAGGAACATCTAGTATCAAGAAGAAGCGGTCAACTAGTGTCTTCTGTGGGATGAATACCGTGCAAGCAGAGACGTAAGATTTGCACGAATAAGGGAAGAGGAGTACCTTTTTCGGTTGCCGGTGTGGTCACCTCCACATGTCGCGCCGATCTTCTTCTTTTTATCGGGGAAACCGATGTTCTGGAGGGTGCAGGCTTGGACGAACCCATGGCCAAATTGTTGACTGTGTTGCCGTGGCCGTATGTCGGCGGAGGGGAAGCAGATCCGAGGCGGCGAAGGACGGCGTAGCAGGAACATCTCCGGTGCGGTGGAGGGTGGCGAAGTTGGAGCGGCAGCGGTGAGGCGCAGGACGGCATGGTTGAACTGGCTCGGGTACAGACAGCTCGGCCTCGGCTTCAACTACTAGCCGTGGAGGGCGTTGCGGTTGAGGTTGCGGTGGACGACAATGTCGGGGTATCGACTCCGGCGTGATGGAGGAGGGCGGCGGTTGATGGGTGGGATGGGGTGGCGGACGGAGGACGCCGGGGTTTCGCGGCTGGTGGAGAGGTAGTTTTGGCGCCCACAGAGTACGAATGGGGAATCAGACGGGTGGGGGGAACCATGTTTCGGTCTAGGACGCGCTTGTTTTTTGCTTTTTTGAACAGAAGATGGGACGCGCTTGTTTGAAATTTGGGGAAAGTACAAACTTTGCCCCCCTCTTAAATTTCGGACCTACTGCGGGGTCGGGGGTAGGATGGTAATCCCAGGTGTCCCAAATAGTGGGCGGGAGCGATTTCGGCCGCGCGCATGTGTGCTTAGGCGGCCATTGTGTATGAATGTTTTTCGGATGCGGTTGCGTGGCGTCTAGATGGAGCTACAGACCTACCCCGGTTTAGACATTTGCACGTCGGGCCGGTAGGTTTCACGGGTCGGAGTTATTAGAAAAGTAATTTCCTTGTACTACCAAACATTGGTCTCACGCGGTTTCGGGCGTGTAGAGGCTCTTTTGGCGCTTCGTTCGAAATTTTGAAACACAAGCATTCACGTTTAGAGTACTCTTGAACTATGAGGATTGACCTAAATAGACAACGTTATATTTGACCTTGTATGTTTGAAAACCTCATTAAATTATCCACTTCTTTTTGTAATTTGACACTTGAAAATCCTATAACTACGATTATTTTGGAATGGAGGAGCTAAATTTGAATCTATTTTGTACACGACTACATATGCTATTATGTACAAAATCAGAGCGAAGATTGGTGCCCCCATAATTTAGGTATGGTTTACAAATGCCATGATATCAAATTCAAATAATTGAATGGACTTCATGTTGA
Source organism: Triticum aestivum (assembly GCF_018294505.1). Taxonomy (NCBI): domain Eukaryota; kingdom Viridiplantae; phylum Streptophyta; class Magnoliopsida; order Poales; family Poaceae; genus Triticum; species Triticum aestivum. Next base: position 498,153,864 of record NC_057814.1, on the reverse strand, counting down.
ATTCGATTTTTTAAACCACCTTAAGTTGAATTCAAATGTATGCTAGTTCATAGGTAGCTATTTATAATGTCCATTGTGTAACTTTCGTATGTATAATGTGCTTTACACACACAACATGAACTATACTCACGTTTATATTCGATTGCTAAAGCGATGCATTGTCTGGAGTTCAAAATACTAACTATGTGGATCAATTGTGTCGAATAATAACATAGACATGCTCAAATTCGATAGAATCTAGATGTCTGATGGATCAATGACCGCTCCTTACGCGAATTGCAAATATCATGATCCCATCCTAATATTTGGATACAATTTATATCTTTAATCAATGTGTAGAGTAGTCTTTTACGTGTAGTTTCACTCTCCATCGGTGGTCTCTCACACATGCTCACACACTCTCTCCTGAGGTGTCTTTCTCGCACACATGCTCTAGATATAACCCTCCCTCCCTCTCGTAACCATTTACAACTGTTTTCACTAACCTTTATCACAAGCACTCTTCCTCTCGCAAACATACACACGCACAATCCTCATCGACCCTTTCTATATACATGGACCTGCCTATGTGTCTCATGTACGCACATTATCTTTACGCCTGTCTCTCACGCATTGTCTCACACCTCTCTTCCTAATCGACGAGTACGATTCTAGCAGAGCATTCTGTAGGATGCCCCTTAAAGTTAGGTTGGATGAATAGTAATATCAGAGATAAAGGGGTTACCTTAGTCCGAGAACCTAGGGTTACAAATCCTAGCCGTCTTTGTCAGTGGACACAGAGTCCTTCACAATTCTGCTATCTTAGTCTTGTACGACTAGTCATCCATGGGTCTTCCTAAATGCGTCACGGGCCGACCAATGTGGCGCAGGACGGAACCGAACTAAGGGCCTCACCTCGACCCACCGGACCTCCCGCGGTGACATACCCTCTGCCCCCCACGTCTCATTATCTTCTCACACCCACACATACCAACACAAACACCACGCACAGAGAAAATTTCTCCTGGTGCCTCTACTCCCTCCCCCCTTGCATATACACACTCAAGGGAATGGAATCTCTTGTCGTGACGTCATATTCGTCTCTCTCTCTAGACCACTCT
>NC_057814.1:498079697-498152500 GCF_018294505.1 Triticum aestivum | reverse complement strand
GTAATACACACACATACCTCTCTAGGCGCCGCCAAATGCATCAACTACACGTTCACACATGTTACATCATGTACCCCATTGATCTAAAAAGCCCTCTCTTCACGTTTATTTCGCATACAACATTCCTTTTGAATAAAGTGTGGCCAAAAAATTATTTTAGAGTTTCTACATATATACAACATTACAAAGTTATATGGAGGAGTACGAAAGCTAATTTGCATTGCATGGTGCCCACAATGATATTTATTCCGCACTGTGAATTTGTATATTTTTATACTATATACAAAGTTAGTCATAATAAAGAGAAACGAAGAGCATCTCTCTCTCCATCGCATACCCCCCCCCCTGTACGCCCCTTTCACGTATGACCACAAAACTATCTCCAGGTCCTCTAAAAGTAAGCCCCCAGAATATTCACGCATGTTTCATCTTTCTCTCGCGATATATGCAATGACGATCATTGTATTTGAAGCGAAAGCACGATACGTACATTGGACTTCAGAATCCACTCATTACAGTCACCATTTACGTTTAGTGGTTATTATACAGTCACGGGCTCACCGTACAACTCTGTATTTGCTCATGACATGACTAGTTGACCAGTTAAACGCTCCACGTGGCACCTCTAGTGTTGCATCACATTATCTCACTACCATCGTGCCCACCTGTCGACTTGTATCTACTCTACATCTACACTCTTATAAAATACATAAAATACATTCTTATAAACAACAGAGTTGGTGATGATGGTGTGCCTGCCATCCTGCAATATAGGTCGTCCGATTTATATCTGACAGATAGGAAAGAAACTATGACAATTTTGGAAAAAGGTACCCACACACCTCTCCACATTTGCAAATAAGGCCTTCCCTCGTTCATCCTTTTCTCTCACAAGATAAACAAGTCATACAAATGCATCTTGATGTTACATGCAACGCACGGGCATCTTGCTAGTAAGAATGAAAACAAAGGACAAAAAAATATTTGGACGGTGGTTCGAAGTCATGACCGCGGGCACAGCGGACAAGGTGGCCTTGTATTGGTATGTTGAGCCGTCTGTTTTAACACACAGGAGCTGGTGTGGTGATTATACACACATGCACGCATGCACACGAACTGCATCCACGCAACACTCACACAAACACATGCACCCACGCACGCACGCAACACTCACACGTACACACGCAGCCACACACGCATGCAACACTCACACGCACACACGCACGCATGCATGCACACACCAGTACACCACACGACCAACACACACTCTCATGCTCAAGTGCTCAACCTACACGTGCATGCGCACACATCAGGCCCCGACAGACACATACACAACCAGGTGATTCCCGCGCACGGGTTGGAGCCTTGTCGCGCCTGCGTAAATTTGTGTTTATCTGACCTTTTGCCTATGTGAACTGACAGGTGGGACCCACAAGGAACATGGTCAATTTAACTAGTCAACATGGCGCCACGCAGACTATTTGGCCGGTCAACAGAGTGCAATCCGATGCTGAACTGTGAGCAAGTGACCGTATAATCACCGCAAAACGTATATAGTGACCGTAATCAGCTTATTCTGAAGTTCGGTGACCGTATTACGCTTTTCTCTCTGTAGGCCCTCCAAAACTACATCTCTACACGTTCTCACATGTTACATCTAACAACTATGCAATACAACACTACTACTACACTCTAACACAATAAATCATATGTGTTTTTAGTTTTACTAGATATCATATTGTTACTTATAATTATTCAGTTTGCATACATTAAAATTGCCTTTGAAATGTATGGCCAGTATCATCTACCGCGCGGGAAAAATCCCGCCCTTTCCTGTTTAATCGGGTTTGTATCGATGGATCGTGCGAAACAGCAAAACTATAGTGCTATACAGTACTACAAGTGACAGTTCACTGGGCCGTCGTGTCGTCTACTCCTCCGTCATAAGAGTGGAGCGCTCGCTTTCATAAATTTTCTAGTCCCTTTCGCCGACATGTGGGACATCAAGCTACCGGGTCCACGTGCCATACCGGAATACAGTGCAGAGCAGCCGGGGTGAAGCACCCTAGTCATGGCGCCGGCGTAGTAATGAGCAATGAGGCGTTAAATCACAAAGCTGCACCTTTCCCGCAGTTAAGTTGGAGGGACGAAGCAACCATCATATCATTTCACTCGTTGTTGAATCTGCTTCTCCCTCATCTTCTTCAACTTAACCACGTGTTGCTTCTGCCGTTGCTTCTGCCTCATGTGGGACGTGGATCAGCTTGGTAAAGCACTGACACGTGGGACCGCATGTTAGCAAACCGCCAGGACAACGTCCGCCGAAAATAAGAAGCCTAATCCTAGACTTACAAAGGGCTACGTAGCTGCTATGTATACTTTCCATCTAATCTATATATGCCCCCTGATTTTTAGGTGGGGTGGGCCTAATCCTCTCCTTTAATCCAATCAAATAGTCCCACATCACATCAGTTCGTAACTTTACATAAACCATTACGTGGATGTAGCATTGCTCAAATAAGAAACCTCCCCCGCCATCCGCGCTGCAAAATCACCTCCTTTTTACTAATCTTGATTCTATAATTTTTTAGATCAATATAATTGAGATTTGTATAGAGAGCACACAGGAGCAAAACAAGTGGTACGATTAAGGGCATCCACAATGTGTAGCCAAATGTGAAAATAGCTTTTGGCATCGTGGGAACCATTGTGGACGGTGTTGCCAAAGCCAAAAAGATGGAACCAAAGCTCCCTGATTGATTGATTGAAGGAATAGAAAAAATGCAACGTCTCTCCTCTTTCTCCCATGCTTGGATGCATGTAGTACATTATAGAGCACAGAGTCTACTCCCCTGTCCCTTCTATCACAAATCACAAAGCAGTGAGGCGTCAAATCACAAAAGCACGGACGAAGCAACCATCATTTTACTCTTCGCTGACTCCGCTTCTCCATCGTCTTCTTCGAGAAAGCATCTCACCGCACTAGTACTCCTAGTAGTACTAGTAAAGGACTTCCTGGATGCAAATAAGGCGGTTGTCTCGGCTTGCAGGCGGCACTTGCGAACGACTTACCGCGGTCTCCCTCAACGGTGTTCTCCGTCGAACGCACTTCGCCAAACCACCAAAAGAAAAAAGATATCATCGACGTCACCGCAATGGGGAAGGAAGTCAAATATAGTTACTACCTCCATTTTTTTGTACACAAGGCCAGTATATCAAAATTACAATTTGCAAAGGCCACTAACACTAATCGAGGCAAAATTGATGGGGTTAGCAACCAAGGACATTAATATCCCCTGCATGCATGCGGAAGTGAGAAGGTTGTTTTGCATCGCGCTGCATTAATCAAGCAATGAGGAGTGAGATGGTTAGCTCTTTGGTCTTTGGAGAAAAAATGCATTAATTGACACGTGAAACGAGGATTTGTATCGATTAAATCCCGCGAAGGAAAACCTCGCCTTTCTTTTTTAACACTAGTACTCCTAGTACGTACGTACTTATCCTGTTTGGGTCTAGGCCTTGCATTGCCAAACTTCGCCACACATTTTTGCCAAGCTTGCCTAAAGTTTTCAAAATGAGAAGGAGGTACACTTGCGCACGGCTGTCGCGGTCGCACCGCACCCTCGCACGGTCGCTCCTGCACGCCGCGGTCGCACCGCACCCTCACACAGTCGCTCCTGCACGCCGCAAACCCAACCAAGGGAACGCACCCTCACTGACACATGCTGTCGCATGTGAACAAACCAAACTCAGCCATCCTATCGCTGACACATAATTTTCGTTCATAGAGTATGTTTATCCAACCGCATGTTGGGGAGTATCCGTACGGCCTGTGCGGTGGTCTGTTGGGGAAGAAGAAGAGGTGAGGAAGAAGGAAAGAAGGATTAGGACACGTAGGATATTCATCCAACCGCCTGAAATGGTAGACTGACCCAAGTTAGGCGACTTGCATAACAAATATATGTTTTTACACAGCAAAAGATCCATAAAAACAACAACATAAAGAAAAACTATCACTGCTCGTGGAAAGAGACGGCCTCGTCGTCTTTGGCTGCCGGTGCGAACCAGCCGTCGCTGCCGACGTGTGTCTCCGCACCGTGGTTGTCCCCGGCCTCCAGCTACTCGTTCAAGCGGAGCGTGCGGGCGCTCTGCACGAATGAGAGCACAGCCCGGTTCAAGTCGAGGACATCCGATTCCGCCTGCAGGAGGGCCTCGATGGCAGCGGCATCCGCGTGCTCCGCGTCGAGTCGAGCCTCCGCCACCCGGTTCAAGTCCAGGACGACCGGTTCCGCCTGCAGGAGGGCGTCGATGAGAGCGGCATCCGCGCGCTCTACGTCGAGTCGAGCCTCTGCCGCCCGGTTCAAGTCCAGGACGTCCGGTTCCGCCTGCAGGAGGGCCTCGATGGCAGCGGCATCCGCGCGCTCCGCCTCAAGTTGAGCCTCCGCCGCCTGGTTCACATCCACGACATCCGGTTCCGCCTGCAGGAGAGCCTCGATGGCAGCGGCATGCGCGCGCTCCGTGTCGAGTTGAGCCTCTGCCTCCCGGTCCTCCTTTAGTATCGCCATGTTGAACCGCTAGTCCGCCTGCACCATGGGGGACTCGGACGCCAGCACGAAGTCGACGTCCATCGTCTCATACCCATCGGGGGCCTTCTGCGCTGCGACCTTCGCCATGAACATTGGATCGGCTTCCCCCTCCTCGTAGCTTGGCTCCAGAGAACTCGGGGATTCGCCCGCCGCAAAGCGAGCTTGGGAATGGAGGTCTGTGGCGCCGACCGCCGCCGCGATTTCTGCGCGGCGCTCCGGCGTCAGCATCTTGTAGTAAGTGATCCTGCGGCGCACCATGGCTTTCCGGCGAACTAGGGGACACTTGATGTGGGCTAGGGGATCGAAAGGTGGGGGAATGGGCTGGAGATTTGGTGTGGTTTTAGGGCAGTGGCTGGCGTAGGCCGAGCAGCGAAGGTTCTGGTGTGAATAGTGGTTCCGGTGACGACCGGTCAATCGGTTTTGACTGTACATCGCTCTTGTCGCGTTCGCGTTGCAGCCCGACACGGTGGACCCTCCACGTCGCTCACCGAATGGAACGCACTTCGTCTTGCGTTTTCGCTCGCTTGTGGGACCGCAGTTGAGAGCAAACCGACGTCCCTCCCCCTCCCCCGCTCGCGTCATTTATTATACCACCACTCCCTCCATTTATGCGGAGTAAATAAAAACAGAGGGAGTATACTACGGATAAGGATCCCCTGACGTGGTCGAACCCATTGAGTAACTGACATGCGGGGCCTGGCAAGCATGGGATCCGCCAGTAAGTGACCGAAAGGGAGGGTAAGGCAGGGATACCTACGTCAGAGGATCCACTTCCACTATACTACTTTGACCAAATGTTAGAGTAATAATATATGACATGCAACTTACACAAATGTTAGAGTAATATATATGACATGCAACTTACACAAGGCATACAGGGTCTAATGCGTTTTTCGAGGCTAACTTTGACCAAATGTCAGAGTAATAATATATGACATGCAACTTACACAAAGCATACGGTCAAATTCGTATGTGAAAGGAGTTTCCAATGATATAATTTTCACATTATACGTCTCATGTACTATTAATCTTGTCAATAGTCAAATTGGAAACCATCTCGAGTACAAATCTAGGAGTACGTACGAATCTAACAATATTGATTGGGCGTTGTTGAATGTTGATACCTTTTTTTTATCAAAGTAGAGATACTTTGACTACACATAAAACTTATATGTAAACTAGAAAGGATAGGGGGCGTATATTGTACGTTCAAAAACGAAACAAACATTGAATACCCTTTATATATGATTTGCGGATGCTATGATCACCGGTTCAAAATTTTGAATCCGCCTTAGGTATCACGTGCCCCCACTCGTTCCCTCTCGATTTCATCTCGGGGTCCGGAGATCTATTGAAAGAGGACTAGGGCGGGTACATGCGAATGATACTCAGCGGAATGTTCAAATGAGGCATGCGGGAGGATGGACTCGACTGGAGGGCGACATGATCAATGGAGAAGAGGGTTGGAGAGGAATGAGAAATAAGCAAACGCCACATGATTATACTTGAACGGCTCAAATAAACAATAAGTCGTTCTCGCTTGGCCTACATAGTGAAAGGCCTAATGCGCAAGGCGGAGCACTGACGCTCGAATATGGCCGGGAAAACAGGGAAACCGACATGTGGGGCACACCCGTCGGGACGACGTAGCGCAGACTAGTCCAATGGAGGAGCTGGCCCACGACCTCCTCGCCACCGACAACCGTTCAAGTGGGTCGTTGGGGCCAACAACGGGGCACAGCTCTAGCACCGCCTCTGGACACGGCGACCGCGGTGAGCGACATGCTCATATCGTCGCTAGACACGGTCGGTTTCAGTGTGTCGAGGGTGGCGTTAGTGTTGTGGCACGACCAACGGTATGTTTGGTTTGTGCCCAAGGTTGCCCCATCAAAGCATTGGGTAGCCAAAATTTTGGTTGAGGTATTGGTTGCCCATGATTTGGCCGACATTGGCAAGAAAAATGAACTAGAGTAGGCTAGAGTTCATTGGCATGCCAAAGAAATGGCAACCATCCAAACAAAGACCAATCTTTGGGTCATGACCAAAATTTTGGTTGAGGTATTGGTTGCCCATGATTTGGCTGACATTGGCAAGAAAAATGAACTAGAGTTGGCTAGAGTTCATTGGCATGCCAAAAAAATGGCAACCATCCAACCAAAGACCAATCTTTGGGTCATGACAAAAAATTTAGTAAGGTGCACTTTGGCCACAATCCAAACACACCCCAACACCCGGCTCGTCCAGGATGCACGGGGCGCCGCGACGCGTCCACGGAGTGGTGTAGCGCGGCCAACTTCATCCTCTGGACCTGAGACCATGCCGGGTCGTCTTTCTTCTTCAATGACATGCGGGGATCGCATGTGAGCAGAGGGCATCTCCAACGTTGCCACGACCGCGGCTGACTACCCTGGCGCACCAAAACCCTCGTCCCTCGCGCCGTCGCGCGGTGCGTTCCCAGCCGGCGCCAGCTGCCCGCATTCATGCCGTCCGTTCGTATGTCATCGTTAAGAGGCTCGGTGCCCGAGGAACCAACTCCGGCGACTTAATGACGCACCCGGACGCTTGGCTTCACCGGAATGCGCTACTTAAAGCGGCAACGCCCAGCTAACCTCCACACCATAGCGCATCGTCCTCCTACCTGGCACCACATCCGCCATGACCGCAAGTGCGAACGCTCTGCGGGAGAGCTTGTCTTCGGGCATGAAGCTCGAGGTCGCCGCCCTCGCTCAAGTCGCCTCTCGCGACGCAATAGCGGCGTAGCCGGACGCGGACGCGACCGCACAAGCGGTGGCCATGCTGGCGGCCGACGACGGGAGCACCGTCAGCCACGCGTCCTACTTGCCGCCGTCCAACGTCTGGCACCGCCGAGGTCGGGGACTCCTCCGAGGATGAGTAGGGCATGGGAGGCGGCAGGGCATGGTGTGCCAACTGGCCGGTCCGTATCCCGTGTTCTACTCTTCCTCGTCGGAGACCACACCTTCACTTCACGGGTCTTGAACCCTGCCCCCGTACATAGAGATCGCAGATGGAGGACGTCGGTCGCCGCCGTAGAATAGGTTTAGGGTCGGGTTTCTTTTATTTTTCTGTCCTATAAAATTTCGAAATGTAATGAAAATCTGCCGTGTTTGCATTAATCTCAACCGGTGTATATGAACTTTCACAATAATATACATATTGTAGGAGTACTAGCAAGATGCCCGTGCGTTGCACGGAAGATCAAGATCTTGTGGGAGAAAAGGATGAACGAGGGAAAGCCTTATCTGCAAATGTGGAGAGGAGTGCGGGTAAATTGTCATAGTTCCTTCCTATCCGTTAGATATAGATCAGACGGCCTATATTGCAGGATGACAGGCACACCATCATCACCAACTCTGCTTTTTATTGAACCGAGACAAATCTAACATGCGAAGTAAAATAAACACATAGGGTCTATACATACACAAATTATCTTAGGCACTCCAATAGCACGTCCACTACACATTCACGCATTTCACATCTTTCTACATCTACGGGAACCTACGAAAGGGTTAACGTAAATTGCCTCTCTCTCTCTCCTCCCCTGATTTTCATGGTGGTGGGCCCCTCCCCCCCCAATCTACAATGAACAACTCACACGTTTCACATTACGTTAATTACGTAACTGGGATTACGTAGGTGTAGCATTACTCGTCCTAAAAAACCCAACTAAGCCAACCTCCCAGCATATCGCGCGGGAAAAGACCCGGCCGCGCCGTTTTAGTCGGGATTACCGGATTACTAGTAGTAGTATGGATGGATCGCGCGAAGCAACAATTTTTTTTGAGGGGGCGAAGCACCTAGTTTAAAAGGAAAAAAGGCGGTACACTCACAGCACTCCTGTCGCGGTCGCATTGCACCCCACACACGTTCGGTCCTGCACATGGCTCACGCAAACGGAATGCGCTTCGGCTTGCCTCTTCACTGACACGTGGGACTGCACTTGGAGAAACCGACCATGCGCCAAACTCCCCCCGCCCACCGCGCGAAAATCCTCCGCCCCCCCCACACCCAAAAATTCCCCCCAAATCCGATTCAACCGCCCTTCGGCCAACTAGCCAATAATATTCCCCAAACCCCCTCCCCCCTGTCCCCCTCCACTCCATTCGCTCTGCCAAAGCCGCCCTCCCCGCCGCGCCGATACGTCGGCGCCGCGATTCGGCGATCCTCTCGCTCCCACAGTACGCTCTCGTAGACTGCCGTCCTCTAGCCGCGCCGCCACCTCTGGCTACGTTCTTGTGGAGGCGCACGGTGGTCAGCGCCGCCACCGCTGGCGACGTTCGTGTGGAGATGCACGGCGGTCAGCTTCTCCCACGGTACGTGCATTCTAGACTGAGGCCCCGTTCATGTCGGTGTAGCGCTGAATGTTAGCTGATAGACGCTGTTAATCTCACTGTTTGCCGAAGTAGTTTACTGTCAATATGCTCTGCTTAAGAAGCTTCCTTGCCCTGTTCTGCACTCAATCTGCTTAGCTGAGATGGCATGCCAAGGCCGATTAGTTGCTAAAATATCCTGCCATATATTTATTGTGACGTAGATTGCCATGGTCTAGTAGCCAATCTGTTAGGTGAAATAGCTCTACACCGTTTTATACTCGATCTTTGTTGCTGCGATGGCCTTCGATAGTTCGATGGCTGTGTGCTCGGCCTCATTGACTGCTGAAACAGCCTGCCATAATTTGGCACTCAAATCTGTTTGCTGAATTAGCTTTACATATATTTCGTTACTTAGATCTGCTCGTCCAAATATCTTGCCATAGCTTTAGACATCGACCTAGGTATTTTTTTCTGGACTTCATAAAAAAGCATATATGTTTTTCCTGTAATATCTAGTAGAAGAACTAATTTGTATGTCTAACAGATGGACAGGACTTGGATAACTTCTGCTCGAAGATTCTCCGCTGCATATGTCGAGGGGGTTGAAAACTTCATGAACTTTATCAGAGCTGAGTACGGTGGTCCGAAATCAGATGTGCTCTGCCCGTGTAGCAGTTGTATGAATTCAGTTACAAGACCCCAGTCAACTGTGCAAAATCATCTACACTTGTATGGGATGTCGGTCACATATACTAGGTGGGTTCATCATGGTGAAGCTGTGAACGTCAATGTTATTGACTACGTGGAAGCAGCAGATCACCATCTTGATCTGCCTGATGCTCAGGTGGAAGAGGAGGAGGAGGTGGTGGTGGCGGAGCCAGTGAGTTTGACCAACATTGAAACAATGCTACGAAATGCTCGTGCATTCCGTGAACTTTCACCTGCAGAAGAAAAACGGTGGGCCCGCATGTTGGAACAATGCAACGTTGCTGTCACCCCAGGAAATAAGCTGTCAGTATTCTCAGCTATGGTCACCTTTCTTCAGGTGAAGACATCTGAGCGGATGACCAACAAATCATTCGATGCGATGTTGGCTGCTTTCCGCAAATCTTTCCCAGATGCGTCTGAGCTGCCACACACCTACAGTAAAATGAAGAATTTCCTTCGTGCAGTTGGAATTGGATATGATATGATCCATGTTTGTAAGAATAATTGTGTTCTGTTCCGGAAGGATTATGCCAACTTAAGTGAATGCCCGAAATGCAAATCATCAAGATGGAAAGATGGCGATGCTGTGAAGAGGATTCCTCATAATGTTCTGAGACATTTTCCAATTACACCAAGATTGCAGAGGTTGTTTCATGATGCTGAAACAAGAGAGGATGTACTGTGGCATTCTAGGAACCAGGAGTACAGAGATCAGAATGTAATGAGCCATCCATCTCATGGTAGTGAGTGGAAAAGCTTCAATGATAAACACAAAGAGTTTGCTGCTGACCCGAGAAACATTAGACTTGGCTTAGCTTCAGATGGATTTAACCCATTTGGCCACCAGAGCGCCACATATAGCATGTGGCCAGTGCTTGTTATCCCTTACAACATGCCTCCAAATGTCTGCACCAAAGAATCAAACTACATGATGGCCTTGCTCATCCCAGGTCCAAAAAGTCCTGGAAAGGATTTTGATTTGTTCATGGAGCCTCTTGTGGAGGAACTTCAACAGCTATGGAAGGGTGTTCTCACTCGAGACCTATATAGCAGCCCACCAGCTGATTTCTTTCTGCGTGCTGTTATAATTTGGTGCATCCATGATTATCCGGCTTTGGGCACTATGTCAGGGCGAACGACACATGGTTACAATGCATGTGTTCGCTGTGACAGGAATCCACTGTCATACGCAATACTTAGCAAGATCTGTTACATTGGACACCGCCGTTTCCTTGCCAAGGACAAGCCGCATCCTAGAAAATACCGAAGACATGTGTTCAATGCAAAGCATGAAAACCGTGATGCGCCAAAGAGGCTCACCGCTGATGAGTTGCAAGTGGAATTAGAGAAGGTCAGGCATATTACACCAGGAAACCATCCTGGTAATGGTAGCGGGAAAAGGAAGCGTGGCAGGGTAGAAGAGAGATTATTGTTTACCCGCAGGTCCACTTTGTGGGACTTGGAGTATTGGAAAGATTTGGATCTGAGGCATAATCTTGATGTGATGCACATCGAGAAAAATATATGTGACAACATTATCGGCACACTTCTTAATATTGAAGGCAAGACGAAAGATACCTTAAAATCTAGGATTGATTTGACACACCTGGGTATCAGAAAGGATTTGCAGGTGCAAGATGAAGGTAAACCACGGGATATGGCACCAGCTGTGTACGTCTTGGACAAGGTAAAAAGAAAAGAATTCTGCGAGGTCCTGTCACGTGTGAGATTCCCACATGGATTTGCTTCCAACCCTGAAAGGAGAGTCAGTGCAGATGGAAACAAGGTACAAGGGTTGAAAACTCATGACTGCCACGTCCTACTTCAAAGGGTTTTACCTGTTATCCTTAGAGGATTGGGCCGCCCTGACTTATACAGAGCAGTTGCAGAGTTGGGACAATTCTTCAGGGAACTCTGCAGTAGGAATATCAGGATAGATGCTTTGGAGCGTCTTAGAGACAAGATACCAACTATCCTATGCGACCTTGAGAAGATATATCCTCCAGCCTTCTTTGATGTGATGGTGCATTTGGTTGTTCATCTACCTGATGAGGCACTACTTAGAGGTCCAGTACAGTATGGCTGGATGTACCCTATTGAAAGGCGGCTAGGCACTTTCAAGGGCTATGTTAGGAACAGAGCTAGACCCGAGGGTTCCATTGCAGAGGCCTACATTGCTACAGAAGCGTTGACATTCTGCTCAAAATACATTGAAACAGCTGATCAGCTTAGCAAAGAGGTGGGTGAAGACAATCCCGGGCTCAATGTTTTCGATTATTCTGTTCGAGTTACAGGGAAGAGTCGACAAGAGGACAAACCTAAAGATTTGGACAAAATGGTTTGGTATGTGTTGAATAACTGTCCTGAGATACTACCTTATATCAAGTAAGTGCAGTACTGCAGCTTATACATCGTAATCTACTAAACTTGCAGCACATTCTTATATATTTAGATGTTTGACGCGGTCACTATGTTGTGCAGCATCTACAAAGAGGAGTTACTGCCGCAAAATCCAAGAAACATTGACAAACTGGTTATGGCAGGATTTGCGAAATGGTTCAAGAACCATGTAAGCTTTTGAAGTGCACTGTCAGTTTTTTAATATATTGAGTACATAAGATGATCAGCTTGTCTATTTTCTAACCATAGGTTAAGAAGATGCGGGAGGATGGGCAGGCAGTTGATGATGCCCTTTACTCACTAGCAATGGGTCCTGATACTCGGGGTAAGACATTATGAATCTTGCGTTGTTGGAGATGTGCGCTACAACACCCTTGCACGAGACGAAGGCAGGAAGACACAAAACAGTGCCATCATGAGCACGGATACGTATGACAAAGAGACAACTAAAATGTATGCTAACATAACAGACATTGTTCAGTTGCAGTATATCTCCAGTTTCGAGGATCATCGGTGTGTGGTTCTGTTGTGCTGTCGTTGGTATAACCTGTTTTCCAGGATCGCAAAACCCAGAGCTGATGATTATTTCAAATCCATCAATGTCAAGGCGGCGTACCAGACCAACGAGCCTTTTATTTTGGCAAATCAAGCAACACATATATTTTTCTTGGAAGACACATTTGCACGTAGCGATGACTGGAGAGTATTGCAAAGGTTTGAGCAGAGGAATTCGTTTAATGAAGTTGCACAACAAGATGATGCTTACACTGCTCCTGATGTACAAGATAACACAGATGTTCCTAATATCTTTGAGAACCATCACGTCAATGACGCCGGCGAAAAGATTGCCTGTCGTGCTGTGGACATACAAGAGTTGATCAAGAAGAAGCCAACGTTCGAGGACGTTGAGGACGAAGAAGAAGATGACACCATGGGGAATTACGATTCAGACTGATACACATGGCGAAGATGTTGACGCTGCTGCTACGGATGATGATTACATTGCTTTTGTCGTATTTGCCTGTCAGAAGACGTTTTTTTATCTACTATGTGAAATTGTGTTTGCTATGACAACTGAAACCTGATGAACATGTTGTTTAGTATTTTGCTGTGAGAACATCACTTGTTATGTATGCTGATTTGTGTTTGGTGATTGTATGACAACTAAAACATGATGACATTGTTGTTTAGTTGTACTCATATTTGGCTATGAAACTTGAATTTGATGACATAGTTTGCTGTTGGACTGCAATTTGCTCGACGTCTTCGAATGAGAACAAAGCTGACCCGACAGGGCCTCTGCTATTTATTTATTTATATGAGCAAAAGGGGATACCCCCTGATTTCCGTTAATAGAAATCATTAGATGTTCACAACACTACGCCCAGCCTGCTACACAGGTTTCATTCATTACTAGTTTCAGCAAAGTGCTCATGTCGTAGCCACTGAATACATCACGAGTGCTACATACACTGCAAATAAAGAGACAATCATCCTACAGAGCACATCGATTTTGCCCATTATCTTCACAAGCTCTTTCATCTCCTCATTGCTGTCAAGGCCGTTCAGCAGCTGTTGCTTGGCCATGATCAGAGGAACTGCATCTTTAACCTTCTGCTCTGCATCTTCCTCTTCTGTCGTTCCTTCAGTTACTTGTCCAACACCCCAACCTGCTGGTATTGGGATTCCTCGGCTAACCAAATAATCAGCGTAGTTGCATTCCCCCACATCAGCAACTTCCCAGAAATACAAATCACACGAATCTTCCCTTTTCTGCACGAATCAAATTGGAAGATCATCAACCAAACTATTAAAAAATCAGCAACTGAAAGCAGCAGAACAACACTTAAACATATTATTACCCCATGATTCGGGCATTTGTAGAAGACTCGGCCAGGGTTGCGGATTGTGGTTGAGACGCGACGGATGACTCTGCGTGATTTGCAGCAGTGGCACCACACCAACGGCAGTGGGTTGCGATGAGCAATCGGCTGCGGTGCGCGTGCCGGCGGGGGTGTGATGAGACCCACAGGCGATGGTACGGGTGGCGACTTGGCGCATATCTGGTTGTTGCCTGCCGAAGAGCAGGTGGACGAGCAGCCAGCGGACATGGTTGCTGTGGCCAGAGCTTCTGATGCTAGGCAGAGTAAGTAGAGAAGAGGAGAAGCGAACGTTGGATATGTTAGTTTAATTACTTGCAGAGTAGCATAGCACCATATATAGTCTAGGTTTCGATTCGAACCAGCTACAGGAGCACGTCTTTATTTTTTCTAAAACTCGGCAACGTCTCTTTACTGGTACACTAGCTTGTTCTGTACGCCTTCCCAAGTCTTTGATTTTCTTTCCCTTTTCTTTGCAAGGAAGGAAGGAGGACAAAATTGAGAGTTCCTGGGACTCGAACCCAAGACCTCTCGGTTGAAAACCAAGGGTGCTAGTCACTTATGTGGCGAACGTTCCCTGTGAGGAGGACGGCAGACGAACACATTTTCCTCACAGTTTTCTTCCTATATATAAAAAAGTATGCTACTTGGTGTTCGCTTAGTCAACAAACGATTGTGCCAACCTTGACCGTTGGATTGACATTCAACGTCTATCGCGTTTGTTCAGTCTCTTCTTCCTCGAGCCGCCAAAGCCAAACCAGCGCCGGCGGGACCGCCTGCTCCCGCCTCCCACGGCTGGCTGTGATCTTCCCCGGCTCCTGTTCGTTCCCGTCCGAGGCCTCACCATCGTCCTCCGCCTTGATTCGCTCGCCGCGGCGCCGCCCTCCGGTGTTGTCAACATGGTCAACAACCGAGAGGAATAAGGAGATGACTGTACATGGTGAGGATGACAGTAGGGACCCAGCAGCGCGCGCAGTAATTTTGTTTTTTCGGGACGGAGAAGGGTATCAACTGGGTTGTGCGGGACCCATGACCTGTCTAGCCCAGGCTTTTATTTCATATGTTTAGCACATGACCAGCCCAGTTTGTTTTTTCCTTTCTGAAAATGGCTAGCCAGCTATTTTGTTTTTTGCAGAATAACCAACGTAGGCCTACTTGCTTTTCTACGCCCTGCTGGGCCGGAAATCTTTCAAGACGAGGAGGGATGCATTTTGCCCAGAAAATGGGTTATAAGTAATAAGAAATGGGCTATAAGTAATAATAAATGGGCTGTAAAATGAAAAAATACAGCAAACCGGCAATTAGTTCCAAAATACTGTTTTCTTTCGGATTTTGATATTTGAAATTTCATTGTTTTTGTGCGGGTAAAATTTCATTGAATTTATATTAAGGTATATTTAGATTTAAAATTAATTTGAATCTGGCTAGAAATTTCGGGCTGTATGCTGTTTGGGAGAGATTTGGAGGCTGACTTGTGGGTCTACTAGGTTGACGTGTACTTTGGCTTTGTCAACTTAGTCCACAAACGATTCTAGCTGCAGTGACCGTTGGATGTTAATCCAACGGCCGTGCTGCTTCTTCAATATCTGATCTTCTTGCTCCAGCCGCCCAAACCAGCGCCGGTGGGACTGCTTGCTCCCGCCTCCCATGGCCGGTTGCGCTGCCGCACAGGCCGCATCGCCCCACCCTACTTCATTGCTGGCCAGGCCATTCCTCTACTCACCCACACCTCCTGTTATTTTCCGGCGACGGCAACCGGACCAGTAAACCCTCGTACTCCCCACCGCGTGGGCAACCATCATCGAGTCTTCCCCGGCTCCGTGTCGTTCCCTTCCTAGGCCTCGCCGTCGTCCACCGCCATGGTGCTCTCGGCGCGGCCTGGTCAACGTGGTCAACGAACGACATCCATCAGCCGTGGACTGTACACGCAAAATAATGAATCCTCCACCTGACAGCTGGGACCCACCGGAAGGGCCTTTGTATTTCGCGAAAAAAACGTTCCCCCGCTGACATGTCGGACCCACCAGCTATATCTTCGCACGCAAGGAAGTGCCTCCTTATTACGCACAAAAAAATGAATACCCCCTGCTAGCTGGGACCCACCATAGTGGGAGGATGACTTGTGGGCCAACTAAGTTAACGGGGACGGAGGGCTTTGTCAACTTAGTCAATATGAACGATTCTAGCTCCAGTGACCGTACGATGTCCATCCAACGGCCGTAGTGCTTCTTCAACCTCTGGTCTTCTTGCTCCAGCCGCCCAAAGCAGCGCCGGTCGTGCCGCATGCTCCTGCCTCCCGTGGCCGGCTGTGCTGCCGCGGAGGCCTCACCGCCCCCTACTATTCCCACCGTTGGCCAGGCCCTGCGGCGACGGTAGCCTCACACCGCAGCCGAACCAGTGAACCCTCGTACTCCTCTCCGCGCGGGCTTCCACTGCCGCGTCTTCCCTGGCTCCGCGCCATCCCCTTCCTAGGCCTCGCCGTCGTCCACCGCCGTGGTGCTCTCGGCACGGCCTGGTCAACGTGGTCAAGGAACGACTTCCATCGGACGTGGACTGTACGTGGAGAGGCTGACAGCTGGGTCCATGGCCGCAGCAAGGAAGTGCCTCCTTATTATGCGGAAAATAATGATTCCTCCACCTAACAGCTGGGACCCACCGAACGGGCCACTGTATTTCGCAGAAAAAACATTTCCCCCTGACTGCTGGGACCCACCAGCTTCATCTTCGTACGCAAGGAAGTGCGTCCAGGCAAAAAAAACGATTCGCCCCCTAACTACTGGGACCCACCAGCTACACCTTCGCATGCAAGGAAGTGCGTCCGGGCAACAAAACGATTCGCCCCCTGACTGTCGGGACCCATCGGCTACATCTTCGCACGCAAGGAAGTGCGTCCGGGCAAAAAAACCGATTCGCCCCCTGACTGCTAGGACCCACCAGCTACATCTTCGTAGGCAAGGAAGTGCCTGACAGTCGGGACCCACCTGGTTGAAGCGTACATAGCGTTGTCATTCTGGTCGCGAACGTGTACGTACATACTGGTCGATGTAGAGGCGCGCACGTGTCGTAGTAGAGGCGCGCACGTAGCATGTACACGTACGTACATCGGCCAGGGTGCAAGAAAGAAAATACGGCCACGTATGTGTACATACGGGCAGGGTCTCGAACGCCTACTCGCGCATACGTACGGCCAGGGCTCGTGTACATGGCTGGGTCGGAACGGAGAAACAGCGTCGTCGTCGTGTTCATGGGGAGGCAACGGAATGCGTCATGTTCATGGGGAGGCAACGGAATGCGTCATGTTCATCAGGAGGCAACAGAATGCGTGGGAGCCAACCGGCTGGGTCGGAACGGAATGTGTGGTCGTGTTCATCGGTAGGGCTTGGACGGAACAGGCGATGGAAACGAGGCCTGGCGTACCGCAAAACGGAGGAAACAGACCTCCTACGTTCGGAACGGGGTCCTGTTGATCGGGAGGGGTGTGGCGTACCGCAAAACGGAGGAAACGGACCTCCTACGGTCGAAACGGGGGTCCTGTTGATCGGGAGGGGTGTGGCGTACCGCAAAACAGAGGAAACGGACCTCCTACGGTCGAAACGGGGGTCCTGTTGATCGGGAGGGGTGTGGCATACCGCAAAACGGACGAAACGGACCTCCTACGGTCGAAACGGGGGTCCTGTTGATCGGGAGGGGTGTGGCGTACCGCAAAACGGACGAAACGGACCTCCTACGGTCGAAACGGGGGTCCTGTTCATCGGGAGGGTGTGGCGTACCGCAAAACGGGACTCCACGGGATACTATTCATCTCCACCGTCGACCTCCTCCAGCCTCCACGGGCTCCTGTTCATCCAGCCTCCACCGCGCGCTACTCCACCGGCTACTGTTCAACCACCCTCCACGGGCACCCCTCCACCGTCTACTGTTCATCCAGCCCTCCACACCACGGGGTCCTGTTCAACCACCCCTCCACGGGCACCCGTCCACCATCTACTGTTCATCCAGCCCTCCACACCACGGGGTCCTGTTCATCCAGAGGCAACGCCACCGCTCACTGTTCATCCAACCCCCCCCCCTCCCGTGACGCTCACTATTCATCCAATCGATTGGCTTCAGTTAGCAGCAGTAGCGAAGGAATCGCTCGATCGGGTTCAGTTAACAGCCATCGATCGATCGCCCGGGTTCAGTAACGCGTAGCCTGCAGTGCAATCGCTCGGGTTCAGTTAGAGCCCAACGCCTCGCTCGGGTTCAGTTAGAGCCAATGCCTCGCACACACGCGCGTACGTGTACGAGAGAAACGCGCATCGCTCGGCCCCCGACCTCCCACCGTAACCGGGAACTCCCCGAAATTTTCCTCCCCCTCACTTCTACCACGGTTTTTTCCGTCATGGATGGCCCAAAGATTGTCATGCAGCTGCGTCTCCGGCCCGCGCAGGACAAAAAGCCCATTTTCTGTCATGATTTTTTGTCATAGAAGTAGGAGCCCACGACATCTATGATGATACCGGGTTTTGTCACAATTATCGTCATAGAAGTGTCATATGTATGACAGAAAAAAATTTCGTTCGGCCCAAAATGTCACGGATGTGTCTTTTTTTGTAGTGATGATTTTTCTTGGACCAGAAGACACCCAGGAGACTTGGAGTACAAGTCAGAGAAGCTTTGAGGTGGTCACAAGGGTGCAGGGCACGCCCCCCAACCTTCTGGGCCCCTCGTAGCCCCTCTGACCTAGATCTTTCGCCTATATATACTCTTATACCCCAAAAACATCCAGGGGAGCCACGAAACAACTTTTCCACCGCCGCAACCTCCTATAGCCGTGAGATCCCATCTTGAGGCCTTTTCCGACATCCTACCAGAGGATGAATCGATCACGGAGGGCTTCTACATCAACACCATTGCCTCTCCCATGAAGCGTGAGTAGTTTACCACAGACCTATGGGTCCATAGCTAGTAGCTTGATGGCTTCTTCTCTCTCTTTGATTCTCAATACAAAGTTCTCCTCGATGTTCTTGGAGATCTATTCGATGTAATATTCTTTTGCGGTGTGTTTGTCGAGATCCGATGAATTGTGGATTTATGATCAAGTTTAAATCGATTTGGTTTGGCCAACTAGATTGATTTTTCTTGCAATGGGAGAAGTGCTTAGCTTTGGGTTCAATCTTGCGGTGTCCTCTCCCAGTGACAGTAGGGGCAGCAAGGAACGTATTGTATTGTTGCCATTAAGGATAAAAAGATGGGGTTTTCATCATATTGCTTGAGTTAATTCCTCTACATCATGTCATCTTGCTTAAGGTGTTACTCCATTCTTTATGAACTTAATACTCTAGATGCATGCTGGATAGCGGTCGATGTGTGGAGTAATAGTAGTAGATGCAGAATCGCTTCGGTCTACTCGACACGGACGTGATGCCTATATTCATGATCATTGCCTTAGATATCGTCATAATTATGCGCTTTTCTATCAATTGCTTGACAGTAATTTGTTCACCCGCCGTAATAATTCTATCTCGAGAGAAGCCTCTAGTGAAACCTATGGCCCCCGGGTCTATTTTCCATTGTATAAGTTTCCGATCTACAATTCTAGTTTCCTATTTATTTTCTTTGCAATCTCTTACTTTCCGTTCCATATACCAAAAAATACCAAAAATATTACTTTACCGTTTATCATCTCTATCAGATCTCACTTTGCAAATAACCGTGAAGGGATTGACAACCCCTTATCGCGTTGGGTGTAAGTTGGTGTTTGTTTGTGCAGGTATTCGGTGACTTGAGTGTTGTCTCCTACTGGATTGATACCTTGGTTCTCAAAAGCTGAGCGAAATACTTACTCTACTTTGCTGCTTCACCCTTTCCTCTTCAAGGGAAAAACCAACACAAGCTCAAGAGCTAGCACATTTCCATAGTCATTCCGAGATATATTGCCATGCAATTTTCCACCGTTCCGTTTATTATAACACGCATCATCATTGTCATATTGCTTTGCATGATCATGTAGTTGACATCGTATTTGCGAAAAGCCATCGTTCATCATTTTTTATGCATGTCGCTCTGGATTCATTGCACATCCCGGTACACCGCCGGAGGCATTCACATAGAGTCATATTTTGTTCTAGTATCGAGTTGTAATTTTTGAGTTGTAAGTAAATAATAGTGTGATGATCTTCATTATTAGAGCATTGTCCCATGTGAGGAAATAAAAAGAGAGAGAGAAAAGGCCAAATAAAAAAAGAGAAGGCCCAAAAAAATGAGAGAAAAAGAGAGAAGGGACAATGTTACTATCCTTTTGCCACACTTGTGCTTCAAAGTAGCACCATGATCTTCATGATAGAGAGTCTCCTATAATGTCACTTTCATATACTAGTGGGAATTTTTCATTATAGAACTTGGCTTGTATATTCTAACGATGGGTTTCCTCAAAATGCCCTAGGTCTTCACGAGCAAGCAAGTTGGATGCACACCCACTTAGTTTTATTTTTTGATCTTTCATAAACTTATAGCTCTAGTGCATCCATTGCATGGAAATCCCTACTCACTCACATTGATATCTATTAATGGGCATCTCCATAGCCTGTTGATATGCCTAGTTGATGTGAAAATATCTCCTTCTTTTTTGTCTTCTCCACGACCACCCTCTATTCCACCTATAGTGCTATGTGCATGGCTCACGCTCATGTATTGCGTGAAATTTCAAAAGGTTTGAGAACATCAAAAGTATGAAACAATTGCTTGGCTTGTCATCGGGGTTGTGCATGATTTGAATATTTTGTGTGATGAAGATGGAGCATAGCCAGACTATATGATTTTGTAGGGATAAGCTTTCTTTGGCCATGTTATTTTGAGAAGACATAATTATCTTATTAGTATGCTTGAAGTATTGTTGTTTTTATATCAATATTAAACTTTTGTTTTGAATCATACGGATCTGAACATTCATACCACAATAAAGAAATTACATGGATAAATATGTTAGGTAGTATTCCACATCAAAAATTCTGTTTTTATCATTTACCTACTCGAGGTCGAGCAGCAATTAAGCTTGGGGATGCTTGATATGTCTCCAACGCATCTATAATTTTTTATTGTTCCATGCTATTATATTATCTATTTTGGATGTTTTATATGCATTAATGCTATTTTATATTATTTTTGGGACTAACCAATTAACCTAGAGCCCAGTGCCAGTTTGTGTTTTTTTCCTTGTTTTAGAGTTTCGCAGAGAAGGAATACCAAACAGAGTCTAAACGGAATGAAACTTTCACGATGTTTTTTCTTGGACCAGAAGACATCCAGAGGACCTGGAGTGCAAGTCAGGGAAGCCATGAGGCAGCCACAAGGTCGGAGGGCGCACCCAGGGGGGTAGGGCGCGCCCCCACCCTTGTGGGCCCCTCGTGACTCCACCGACCTATTTCTTCCGCCTATATATTCTCAAATATTCCAAAACCTATGAGGAGAGCCACGAAAACACTTTTCCACCGCCACAACCTTCTATACCCATGAGATCCCATCTAGGGGCCTTTTCCGGCGTCCTGTCGGAGGGGGGTTCGATCACGGAGGGCTTCTAAATCAACACCATTGCCTCTCCGATGAAGCGTGAGTAGTTTACCACAAACCTATGGGTCCATAGCTAGTAGTTAGATCGCTTCTTCTCTCTCTTTGATTCTCAATACCATGTTCTCCTCGATGTTCTTGGAGATCTATTCGATGTAATACTCTTTTAAGGTGTGTTTGCTGAGATCCGATGAATTGTGGATTTATTATCAGCTTATCTATGAATATTATTTGAATCTTCTCTGAATTCTTATATGCACTGGTACGCGTCGGTGCTATACAAATAGTTTTTAACCCCTTTCCGCGACGGCATTTGGAACCGTCGCCAAGTGAGTGTGGGCGGTAGGGGGGTCTTTCCCACACTACCCAGAAATCACCGGGGATAGGCCCTCCTGGGACACCAAATGAGCTCGTGTGCGATTGGGCGAGGCATCGAAACCCAATCATTTCCGTAGGTATGTACATCCCACATGGTGAATCCCAGAAAAACATTTCCGTAGGTATGTATATCACACACAGTCAATCCAAGGAATACGTTTCCGATTCTTATGTACATCCTACACAGTCAATCCAGGGAAAACGTTTCCGTTCATATGTACATCCCACACAGTTTTATGTGTAGGCTCGTGTGTGAAAGGTGTAACTATCACACATGCTCTGCCTTGGTTAACTGTTTGCTTTTATCAACTACATCACACGCGATTTGATGAAGAAAACTGTGTGGCATTGAGCTATCCATCACAAGCGCTTTTACTGCTAGAATCGTTTGCAAAGTTCCATGACACATTTAGCAGGTTTATTAGTTTACAATTAATAATTCCAGTATTATGCAAATTCACATTTCATATCGAACAGCTATTTGCCAATTTCATATCAGGCACATAAATATATTATAACATCACAGTACGATAGCTACATGAAAACAACACAGTACAACATATAGCTAGTTCAACTTCATAAGAACAATATATTCATTTACCTAATCGAGATCATCCAGGCTCGTCTTATTCACCTCTGCTTTCAGTTCAGTAAGAACCTGTTTTGCACTGGCCAACTGGGAAAGTGCCTCCTCCTTCGCCAACACCATCTTAGCAAAGTCTGATTTAAAAATCTGAGCTCATTCTCCACCTTCCTCTTTTTATCCTGCATCTTCAAATATTCTTCAGCGTTGACAACATTTTCTCTGTTCTCTTCCTCATACATGATCCAGAGCTTCGCTAGGCACATCTTCAAAGACTGTGGCCACTCTTGATCAACCCACTCCAAGTAAGAACACTTCCGTTCATCCTATAATATTTAAAACTAGATCAGTAACAATTGTAGGGGAAATGGGTTTATAGCAACATAGAAAATCACCAATGCTTATTTTGAAAAACTGAAGAGACATGTTAATTATGACATATCTTCTAAAAAAGATCAATGTGCAAATGAATTAATTGCTACTGAGACAACAACCAAATTCTGGAACATCAGAAGCTATAATTAACTACAACAACGCTACAAGTTCTTACTCGTGTACAATAAATAACAAATTGAACATTTTATGAGGAAGGTAAAAATAATCGCAACATCATAGCGACAGTGTTTGGATGACATCAAATTGATACTAACAGGTGTGTACATGCACAAATTTAGTAACATAGAACTAATAGCACTAAGGCCGTCCACTATGTATGCCAAAATTGGTGTAAAGACAACTGTTGCTACATCTCGCACCGGTGCCCTGCACTGGCGAGCTGATGCAGTGGAAAAATTTAGGGACCCAGACTCCGGAGCACCTAGTTGCTCTGATGCCCAGTTCCTTCATGCCATAAAGATTTAGTATTTTACTACTTGGCTGCTCGGATGTGTGGACCAAAGTTGGCTGCACAAACTGCTGAAGCGGTGCCAAATAATTGTCTAGTGGCACCGCTGATGATATGGCAACAACTGTAGATACTAGGTACAAACTGTGACACTGTCTTAGGATGCGTTTGTTTGAAGGTGTGGTATGAATGGGTTGGGACCGTGACAGTGTCTGAATCACATCTAAAAAATGATTTGTAACAACGAAAGAGGGTCTAACCTTCTCTGCACATGCCAGAAACTTCCTCCCACTGTCCACAGATTCAAATGCAACTAGCTTCACGCATGGAGATTGATGGTGACAACGAGCGGATAGATCTTCAGCCACCCCGCTCCATTCGGTTCCACTGATGGTCCTAGGGAGCTACAAGAGGAAGAAATGACTCAAATTGACCACCGAGTAAAAATCCATCATTCCAAGTCATAGCCCAAGAGAGAGAAGAGAGGCATACCCGGGTGGTGAAGGAGTCGTCGCCGGAGGAGGAACCGCTGGAGAGGTCTTTGAAGAAGACCATGGCGACCTCGGCGGTAGGATGCGAGACGGCGAGAGCGAGGAAGCGGCTATAGCTGAGGAAGGAAGGAAGGAAGAAACAGGGGAAATGTGACTTGTGGTCGGGGAGAAAAGGGGGTGGGGAAGGGGGGAGGGGAGCGGGGGTAGATATTTTGGCGGTAGTTCAAAATTTTGGAAATGTGGAGGGAAACTTTGCGCGCGGTGCCGCCGGACCATTCACTTTGAACGATTGTGTGCATCGCAAACGATTCTTCTACTTTACGCGCATGGGATGAGTTTGATAATACAAATTTTAGTGGAAATTTCCCCGGGTACGTCATTGCATAATTTAACATCGCTTGCTAACTTGGGCACACAAAAGAGCGTACAGCAGACATACCACACTTACTGAATCGAGCAATTTTAGTAATTAAACAGAGCCAGTTGACCTGCTCTAACAAAAGACCAGCATTAAAAACAAAGCCTAAGTACGCATAATTTTAACAAATCCGCCGCCGCGCCGGCCTATGCATCGCCGGTGTGAGATGAGACGTCGATGACTTGTCCTGGCGACATGCTGCCGTTGGTGGACTCCGCGCCCCCTGCTAAAGTCGACCGCGTCCTCGTCCTCGGCTCCGCCCTCAAGGTTGTAGTACTTGTAGCAGTGGCTGCGCCAGAGCTCGCGTTGGTACTCCACTGCCGATTCCTCGACGGACAGACTCTTCTCTACCTCGACCTCGGCCATGTGCAACTCCTCCTCCCGGCGCTCCTCGTTCTCCGCCGCCTCCTGCATCTCCAGCTCCTGCTCGGTGACCTCATGAGGAAGTAGGTGCTCCATGGCCACCGCCGCCTTTTTGGACGTGGGTTGCATGCTGGAGTCTGAGGTGGCCTGGAATATCTTGGCGTGTGCACCCTCGATCTTGGCGTGGATGGCCTCGACCCGGGCCAAGGCGATATCGGCGGCACGGACAGCAGCTCGAGCGCTCTTGGCGATTGCAGCCGCCGTCGCAGCAGCAGCTGCAGCCGTCTCGGCTGCTGCAGCTGCCCTGTCGGCTGCCGCAGACGCCCTCTAGGCGGAAGTGGACGTGCTCAATGCGGATGCGGCGGCACTCTTGGCGTAGGCGGCGGCGCTCGGGAGGGACGCGGCCATCGTACGGGCCTTCACGAATCGTTTCCCCGGCGTCATCTTTGCAAGAAGGGGGTGCGGGGATGGGGATCGGGATTCGTGGATTCAGGGGTAGCCGGCACTGGAGCAGATGAGCCGGCGAAGCTTAAGGAGGGAGACTTAAATAGACCCAGATATTTTCAACACAAATGGTTCCTAGAAAACAATTGTGTGTGATGTTGTAGATATTTTTTATTACCTGTGAAAGACGAATTTGGAGTAAAGTGCCAACGGATGGTGTTTTAAATGAACGAGAAATTTTGTAGTACTAATACAACTGTCATGTCAAATTTTGGAAAATTTCAGGGGTCATTTGAACTTTTAAGACATTTAAGTGATTTTTAGCCACTTAATGACCGTAATTGAAATTTGAACTACATGTACATGCAACAGCTAACCATAACGGTTTGAAAAGTCATATTTTGTGTACTTGTGTGCGATTTAATTTCATATGCAGTAAATTAGAAGAATTTTTCAAACATATTGGTCTAACGGCTATGACACAATTAAGCATGGAGTGCCATGTCATTTAAATTAAAAAAAATCAGAAACACATGAAACCTTGGTTGATGTAATGTCATGCCACCAAGATGATGTGGTAAAAAAATTGGCATGTGTGACGAAAGTTTGGACACACACCCCTCACAAACCGGAGCAACTCACTAGAAGGCTCGTGGTTCCGAGTGGGAACAATGCATGTTTGATGACGAACGGAAGAAAGCTTCCTCTTAGAGCCTTTAAATTTTTTCTACGTGTAACATGCACTAATACAACTGTCATGTGAAAATTTGAAAATTTCAGGGGTCATTTGACCTTTTGAAGACATTTAAGTGATTTTCTACCCATTTAATGACCGTAATTCAAATTTGAACTACATCTACATGCAATGGCTACCATAACGGTTTGAAAAAAAATCATATTTGTGTACTTGTGTGCGAGTTAATTCCATGTGCAGTAAATTAGAAGGAATTTTCAAACATATTTGTCTCACGACATGGACACATGCATATGTATACTTGGAGTGCCATGGCATTTTAATTCCACAAAATTAAAAAAATCAGAAACACATGAAACCTTGGTTGATGTAATGTCATGCCACCAAGATGATGTGGTAAAAAATTTGGCATGTGTGATGAAAGTTTGGACACACACCCCTCACAAACTGGAGCAACTCACTAGAAGGCTCGTGGTTCCGAGAGGGAACAATGTATGTTTGATGACGAATAGGACAGAGCTTCCTCTTACGGCCTTCAATTTTTTTCTACGTGTAACATGCACTAATACAACTATCATGTGAAAATTTGGAAAATTCCAGGGGTCATTTGACCTTTTGAAGACATTTAAGTGATTTTCTAGCCATTTAATGACCGTAATTCAAATTTGAATTACATCTACATGCAACACCTAACCATAACGGATTGAAAAATCATATTTGTGTACTTGTGTGTGAGTTAATTCAATCTGCAGTAAATTAGAAGGAATTTTCAAACATATTTGTCACACGACATAGACACATGCATGCATATGTATGCATGGAGTGCCATGGCATTTAAATTCCAAAAAAATTAAAAAAATCAGAAACACATGAAACCTTGGTTGATGTAATGTCATGCCACCAAGATGATGTGGTAAAAAAATTGGCATGTTTGACGAAAATTTGGACACACGCCCCTACAAACCGGAGCAACTCACTAGAAGGCTCGTGATTCCGAGAAGGAACAATGCATGTTTGATGACGAACGGGAGATAGCTTCTTCTTACGGCCTTCAAATTTTTTCTACGTTTAACGTGCACTACTACAACTGTAATGTGAAAATTATGAAAATTCTATGGGTCATTTGACCTTTTAAAGACATTTAAGTGATTTCTAGCCATTTAATGACTGTAATTCAAATTTGAACTACATCTACATGCAACGGCTAACCATAACGGTATGAAAAATCATACTTGTGTACTTGTGTGCGAGTTAATTCCATGTGCAGTAAATTAGAAGGAATTTTCAAACATATTGGTCTCACGAGATGGACACTGATACATCTCCAACGTATCTATAATTCATGAAGTATTCATGCTGTTATTTTATCATTCTTAGATGTTTTACAATCATTTTATAGTCACTTTATATCATATTTTGGGACTAACCTATTGACCTAGTGTCCAGTGGTAGTTGCTATTTTTTGCTTGTTTTTTACATCGCAGGAAACCAATATCAAACGGAGTCCAAACACCGCGAAACTCCATGGAGATTTTTTTATGGGCCAGAAGACTCCCGATGGGCCAAAGAAGCACCTGGGGGGTGCCCCAAGGGGGGCACAACCCACCAGGGCACGCCAGGCCCCCCTGGTGCGCCCGGGTGGGTTGTGCCCACCTCGGTGGCCTCCCGCACCCCCCCCCCCCTTTGCACTATAAATTCCCAAATATTCCAAAACCCCTCAGGGTTAACCTAGATCAGAAGTTCCACCGCTGTAAGGTCTCTGTATCTGTGAAAACCAATCTAGACCCCGTTCCGGCACCCTGCCGGAGGGGGAATCATCTCTGGTGGCCATCTTCATCATCCCGGCGGCCACCAGGATGAGGAGGGAGTAGTCCACCCTCGGGGCTGAGGGTTTGTACCAGTAGCTATGTGTTTAATCTCTCTCTCTCTCTCTCGTGATCTATGTCATGGGCTTTGTTAATATAGTCGGATCATATGATGTTTCTCCCCTCTATACTCTTGTTATGATGAATTGAATCTTTACCCTTTTAAGTTTTGTCTTGTCGGATTGAATATTCAGAGATGAGAACACATGATAAATGTCTTGCGGTAAGAATACTTGAGGTGACAATTGGGGTATCTTATTGATTCACTTGACATATGTTATGGCATTCAACTCGCGGATTCCCGCGGTGATATTGGGGTAATCTATGCATAGGGGTTGATGCACATTTTTCTCTGGCAGAAACTTCGGGGTCTCTTTGTAGTTCTTTATGTGGATTGAGTATTATGAATATGAATTTGCTTTGGTGTTATCTTAGTATGAACTCTAGGATAGATCGAACGGAAAAAATAGCTTTGTGTTATTTTAGTACGAACTCTTGAATAGATCGAATGGAAATAATAGCTTTGAGGTAGTCTCGTAACCTACAAGAAATATCTATCTTTTGTTCTCCGCTAATAGGAACTCGGGAGTGATTCTTTATTACACTTTGAGGGATAATCATATGATCCAACTATGTTAGCACTGTTGAGAGATTGCACTAGCGAAAGTATGGACCCTAGGCCTCATTTTTAAGCATTGCAATATCGTTTTTGTGCTCGTTTAATATTTGCTACCTTGTTGTTTTTATTTATTCAGATTATAAAAATATATTTCTACCATTAATATTACACTTTTATCACCATCTCTTCGCCGAACTAGTGCACCTATACAATTTGCCATTGTATTGGGTGTGTTGGGGACACAAGAGATTTCTTGTATTTGGTTGCAGGGTCGTTTGAGAGGGACCATCTTCAACCTACACCTCCCA
Source organism: Triticum aestivum (assembly GCF_018294505.1). Classification (NCBI taxonomy): domain Eukaryota; kingdom Viridiplantae; phylum Streptophyta; class Magnoliopsida; order Poales; family Poaceae; genus Triticum; species Triticum aestivum. Next base: position 498,124,043 of record NC_057814.1, on the reverse strand, counting down.
CGGATTGATAAACCTTAGGTCATCCACTTGAGGGAAAATTGCTACTGTCCTACAAAACTCCGCGCTTGGAGGCCCAACACGAGTCTACAAGAATAAAGTTGCATAGTAGACATCAAGCTCTTTTTTGGCGCCGTTGCCGGAGAGGTGAGTGCTTGAAGGTATATCTTTAGATCCTGCAATTGAATCTTTTAGTTTCTTGTTTATCACTAGTTTGGTTTATAAAAGAAAACTACATAAAAAATGGAATTTAGGTTGCATCATATTATTGATCATCTTTATAATATTTTTCTTGAAAATGATGGTTCAGAAAATTGTGCTCAATTGTTAGAAGAAGAAGTCAATAAAATGCTTGGCACAAAATATTTGAATGATGAGCATGATTTCAATGTTGTTAGTATGAATTTTTTGAATATCCTAAATGCTAATGATGATTGCATAAGTCATGACAAAAATGTTTCTTATAAGCATGTCACTTTTTGCGGAGTGAATTGGGAGTGCCTTTGCACACCAAAAAGGGAAGATAGATTTTGCAAGAAGCATAAATATTTAGAAATGAGAAAGTTGCAAGAGAGGCTAGATGATTGTGCTGAAAGATTTAATTTTTTCGCCACCCTTGTGAACTTTGCAATGAATGTGGTCATTTAAATCTCCAATGCAAATTCTTTCATGATCAAATCGTGTCCCAAAATTGTGATAACTTGATTACCCTTGAGCATCATAAAGAGCTTAGTCTTCTTTTGGGGTATGAAGAAATGAAACGTATAACTAAGGGTATTCCGAAATTTAATCTCGAGAGATTTCTTGATTTTGATCTAGAAGAAATTTATAGGTTTTGTGCGGTAATTCGCATTGAGAATCCTTATATTGCCAACTATCTAAAGTCAGGAGAACAAATAGAATATGGAAGAGCTTTCAATTGACTATGGCAATAAAGTTGCTTTCTATGATGATTATTATGATGACATGTATGCCATAGAGAGTAATGAATTTTCTATGCTTGTGGATCATGAAAAGAATGCTTTGTGTAAAAAGTTTATATCGATGAATCTATTCATGATGCCACTGAAAATTATTATGAGAGAGGAACTTATGATGCATGATGTTCTCTTTGTGTTTCAATTCTTATCTTTTCTTGGAGCATCATTGAAATCTTCATGCCTAGCTAAAAGCCATTAAAGAAAAGCGCTTGTTGGGAGACAACCCAACACTTTTACTTACTGTTTTTGCGTGTTCACATGATTATGCTACTGTATTGATCATGTTTTATTGCTTTTGTTTCAATAAAGTGCCAAGTAAAGCCTTTGTGATCATGTTGGGTGATAGTTGATTTGACCCTGCTGAACAACAGAAACTTTTGCGCTCACAAAAATGAGTCTCATTTTTAACAGAAAAGTGCTATTGAGTTGATTCCTTTTGCAGAAGTTTAATATACAAATTGCTCATGTGGTAAAAAAATTCATAATTTTTGTACTAGCAGAAGTATGGTAGTTATCCAGATCATTACAGACTGTTCTGCTTTTGACAGATTCTGTTTCTAATGCATAGTTTGCTTGCTTTCTAGTTTCTATGGCTTATATTGCTCAATATAAGTTGTGGAAATGATATGCTACAGTAGGAATTGTGTGAGGACAATTATGAATCTTGTCTTTGACAGTACCAAAGTGAAATGGTTTGCTCTTTATCATACTAACCTATCTCACAAAGTCCCGTTAAGTTTTGTGTGATTGAAGTTTTCAAGTTTTGGGTGAGATGTTGATATGAGGAGAATAAGGAATGACAAGACCCTAATCTTGGGGATGCCCAAGGTACCCCAAGTTAATATCCAAGCAACTAAGCTTGGGGATGCCCCGGAAGGCATCCCCTCTTTCGTCTCCAACATTATCGGTAAGCTCACTTGGAGCTATGTTTTCATTCGTCACATGATATGAGTTTTACTTGGAGCTTCATTTTATTTTGTTAGAACTTGCTTGCTGTTATTTAGAATAATGTTTTGCATCTTTTATTTCAATAAAAGTGGCATTGATAGCCTTTGCCATGCTTATCTTGCAAGTATACTTGTTGCTGTTTGAAAATAGAAAGTTTATCGATGTTGCAAAAACTCCCGAGGAAAGTCAGAATGTGATAAAATGTTGAAACTTCTTGCATAATAAGCTCTGATAAATTTTCTACAGTGTGGTAGAATTTCATAATGTTTGGAGTTAGGGAAGTATTGACACTCTTGCATTCTTTACAGACTGTACTGTTTTGGCAGATTGCTGTTACGTTTGCATTGTTTGCATATGTTTGCTTGTTTAATGATTCTATTTGAGGATAGGAGTATTAAATATGCAGAGGCATTTGGTATGCAATGTTGAATAATATTTTTTGTGATTTGCTACAGTAGATATTGATAAGGTTTTGCATTGGTTTATACTGACTTATCTCACGAGTTCTTGTTGAGCTTTGTGTGGATGAAGCTTTTAAGATTTAGGAAAACCGTGATGTGAGAGGAATTAAGGAGACACAAAATCTCAAGCTTGGGGATGCCCAAGGCATCCCAAGATAATATTCCAAGAAGTCTCAAGCATCTAAGCTTGGGGATGCCCCGGTAGGCATCCCACCTTTCTTCTTCAACAATTATCGGTTAGTATCGGTTGAGCCTAAGTTTTTGCTTCTTCACATGATGTGTGCTATCCTTGAAATGTTATTTTGTTTTATTTTTCTTGCTATTTTAATAAATTACTTAGATCTTAAAGTTTTTAATAAGAGAGAGTCCTCAAATAGCTACCTATTTATTTAACTACTCGCATGATCTTCACTTATATCTTTTTGGAGTAGTTTGTCATTTACTCTTGTGCTTCACTTATATCCTATGAGTAAAATTGTTGAATAAATTGAATATCATGAAGCTGAAATCATATCATGCCTAGTGGTAGCTTCACATTTGGGTTTAGAAAGTGAAACCATTTGAGGCTTGACAATCACAATATTGGTCATACAAGCAATTCACGAAGAATTAGCATAAGGAAGAGAACTTTCACATATAAATACACTATCATGGAAATATTTTGTGATTGTGAGCCCCCATCAAAATATTATATGCCAAAATTGTTCACATTGCACAAGGAAGACAACGTAATGATTTATGTTTATTCATATTCACATAGAAGTCATATTGTCATATATCCTTCAACATGTGGTGCTTGCCCCCCATCTTTGCTAGCCAAAAATTCTGCACCAAGTAGAAATACTACTTGTGCATCCAAAAACCCTTAAACCCAAATATTATTTTCAAGATTCCACCATACCTACCTAAGGATTGAGCAAGATCCTTCAAGTAAGTTGTCATTGGTGCAATAAGGCAATAAAAATTGCTTCTAAAAGTGTTAGATCATTTAGTGTAAGAGAAAATTGAGTGTTGTACGAACTTATGATGGCAAAGCAATAAAAGTGATGGACTGCATAATAAAGGTTGCTATCATAAGGGGAAATGTAACATGACGTTCTTTTGCACTAAGGGATTGAGCATACAAACAAATAAGCGCATGGCAACCTCTGCTTCCCTCTGCGAAGGGCCTATCTTTTAATTTTTAGTATTTATTTTTATGCAAAGAGTCAAAGATTCTCTCTATTCCTTTTTATTTTTCTCTCTTGGCAAGCATCATGTGGTGAGGAAAGATCTAGGCACATATGTCCAGTTGAATATGGGTAGCATGAGTTATTATTGTTGACACCACCCTTGGGGTGAATACGTTGGGAGGCAAAACAATAAGCCCCTATATTTCTATGTGTCCAGTTGAAACGTTTTGCTCATGTGTACGCGGTGAGTGTTAGCAATCATAGAATACTATATGATGGTTGAGTATGTGGAGCTCTTACTTAAACTCTCTTGAATAAGTTGAATTGCAATTGCTTGGTGACTAAGAACATAGGTTGTTGAGTTTCAAGAGAATTCATTGTTTGAACCTTAACATGTGAATTGGTTGCCACTATAACATGAGAAGTTTTATAAGAAAGAATTGTTGTTATGATGCTAGGAAAAGTGATTGAAATTGTCATTGATCAAACTTGTGCACTTTGCTAGCATTCACACTTCATAAATTATTTCTTTTATCATTTACCTACTCGAGGACGAGCAGGAATTAAGCTTGGGGATGCTGATACGTCTCCAACGTATCTATAATTTATGAAGTATTCATGCTGTTATTTTATCATCCTTGGATGTTTTACAATAATTTTATAGCAACTTTATATCATATTTTGGGACTAACCTATTCACCCAGTGCCCAGTGCCAGTTGCTGTTTTTTGCTTGTTTTTTACATCGCAGGAAATCAATATCGAACGGAGTCCAAACACCGCGAAACTCCACAGAGATTTTTTATGGGCCAGAAGACTCCCGATGGGCCAAAGAAGCACCTGCAGGGTGCCCCGAGGGGGGCACAACCCACCAGGGCGCGCTAGGCCCCCCTGGCGCGCCCAGGTGGGTTGTGCCCACCTCTGTGGCCTCCTACACCCCCTCTTTGCACTATAAATTCCCAAATATTCCGAAACCCCTCGGGGTTAACCTAGATCAGAAGTTCCGCCGCCGCAAGGTCTCTGTATCCGTGAAAACCAATCTAGACCTTGTTCCGGCACCTTCCGGAGGGGGAATCATCTCCGGTGGCCATCTTCATCATCCCGGCGGCCACCACGATGAGGAGGGAGTAGTCCACCCCCAGGGCTGAGGGTTTGTACCAGTAGCTATCTGTTTAATCTCTCTCTCTCTCGTGATCTATGTCATGGGCTTTGTTAATATAGTCGGATCATATGATGTTTCTCCCCTCTATACACTTGTTATGATGAATTGAATCTTTGCCCTTTGAAGTTTTGTCTTGTCGGATTGAATATTCAGAGATGAGAACACATGATATATGTCTTGCGGTATGAATACTTGAGGTGACAATTGGGATATCTTATTGATTCACTTGACATATGTTATGGCATTCAACTCGCGGATTCCCGCGGTGATATTGGGGTAATCTATGCATAGGGGTTGATGCACGTTTTTCTCCGGTAGAAACTTCGGGGTCTCTTTGTAGTTCTTTATGTGGATTGAGTATTATGAATATGAATTTGCTTTGGTGTTATCTTAGTACGAACTCTAGGATAGATCGAACGAAAAAAATAGCTTTGTGTTATTTTAGTACGAACTCTTGAATAGATCGAACGGGAAGAATAGCTTTGAGGTAGTCTCGTAACCTACAAGCAATATCTATCTTTTGTTCTCCGCTAATAGGAACTCGGGAGTGATTCTTTATTACACTTTGAGGGATAATCATATGATCCAACTATGTTAGCACTGTTGAGAGATTGCACTAGCGAAAGTACGGACCCTAGGCCTCATTTTAAGCATTGCAATACCGTTTTTGTGCCCGTTTAATATTTGCTACCTTGTTTTTTTAATTTATTCAGATTATAAAAAAATATTTCTACCATCAATATTACACTTTTATCACCATCTCTTCGCCGAACTAGTGCACCTATACAATTTGCCATTGTATCGGGTGTGTTGGGGACACAAGAGATTTCTTGTATTTGATTGCAGGGTCGTTTGAGAGGGACCATCTTCAACCTACACCTCCGACGGATTGATAAACCTTAGTTCATCCACTTCAGGGAAAATTGCTACTATCCTACAAAACTCTGTGCTTGGAGGCCCAACACGAGTCTACAAGAATAACGTTGCATAGTAGACATCAAGCTCTTTTCTCGTGCCGTTGCCGAGGAGGTGAGTGCTTGAAGGTATATCTTTAGATCTTGCAATTGAATCTTTTAGTTTCTTGTTTATCACTAGTTTGGTTTATAAAAGAAAACTACATAAAAAATGGAATCTAGGTTGCATCATATTATTGATCATCTTATAATATTTTTCTTGAAAATGATGGTTCGGAAAATTATGCTCAATTGTTAGAAGAAGAAGTCAATAAAATGCTTGGCACAAAATATTTGAATGATGAGCATGATTGCAATGTTGTAAGCCTGAATTTTTTGAATATCCTAAATGCTAATGATGATTGCATAAGTCATGACAAAAATGTTTCTTATAAGCATGTCACTTTTTGCGGAGTGAATTAGGAGTGCCTTTGCACACCGGAAAGGGAAGATAGATTTTGCAAGATGCATAAATATTTAGAAACGAGAAAGTTGCAAGAGAGGCTAGATGATTGTGCTGAAAGATTTAATTTTTTTCGCCACCCTTGTGAACTTTGTAATGAATGTGGTCATTTAAATCTCCAATGCAAATTCTTTCATGATCAAATCATGTCCCAAAATTGTGATAACTTGATTACCTTGTGTACTTGTGTGCGAGTTAATTCCATGTGCAGTAAAATAGAAGGAATTTTCAAACATATTGGTCTCACAGCATGGGCACATGCATGGAGTGCCATGGCATTTTAATTTCAAAAAATAAAAAAAGATCAAAAAAACATGAAACCTTGCTTGATGTAATGTCATGCCACCAAGATGATGTGGTAACAAAATTGGCCTGTTTGACAAAAGTTTGGACACACCCCCCTCACAAACCGGAGCAACTCACTAGAGGTTCGTGGTTCCGAGAGGGAATAATGCAGGTTTGATGACGAACAGGAGATAGCTTCCTCTTATGGCCTTCAAATGTTTTCTACATTTAACGTGCACTACTAAATGTACTGTGAAAATTTGGAAAATTCTAGCGGTCATTTGACCTTTTAAAAGACATTTAATTGATTTTCTAGCCATTTAACGACCGTAATTCAAATTTGAACTACATCTACATGCAACGGCAAACCATAACGGTTTGAAAAATCATATTTGTGTACTTGTGTGTGAGTTAATTCCATGTGCAGTAAAATAGAAGGAATTTTCAAACATATTGGTCTCACGGCATGGGCACATGCATGGAGTATCATGGCATTTTAATTTCAAAAAATAAAAAAATGATTACAAAAACATGAAACCTTTCTTGATGTAATGTCATGCCACCAAGATGATGTGGTAAAAAAATTGGCCTGTTTGACGAAAGTTTGGACACACCCCCCCCCCTCACAAACCGGAGCAACTCACTAGAAGGTCCGTGGTTCCGAGAGGGAACAATGCATGTTTGATGACGAACGGGAGATAGCTTCCTCTTACGGCCTTCAATTTTTTTCTATGTTTAACATGCACTAATACAACTGTCATGTGAAAAATTTGAAAATTTCAGGGGTCATTTGACCTTTTAAAGACATTTAAGTGATTTTCTAGCCATTTAATGACCGTAATTCAAATTTTAACTACATCTACATGCAACGGCTAACCATAACGGTTTGAAAAATCATATTTTTGTGCGAGTTAAAAAATCATCAGACGATGTAAATATCTGATGTTCAAAAAAGAAAATGTAAATATCTGGGAAGACAACCGGCCCCCACACGATTGGCACTCTATCTCACGGCTCGAGGTTTGGTAGGTGAGTGGCGGGGATCATTAATCAGACACAGTTTTGTATTGGAAACCGTCAGCTATTATGCTCACCACGGATTTTGCTGCGGGAATCGTGTGTAATTCAAACTACAGTACTCGTAAATTCCAGCGACCGGCGTGTGTACTGTTCCCGTCGATCTAGATTCCGGCCGCCAATAAATACTACTTTGCTCACGTCGTCCCGCCTGCATTCTCATCTATATCCTCCCCTCGCTCGCCCTCTCTCTCTCTCAAATCTATGCCATGGCGCCGCCGGTCTGCCCATGCGTCGACGAGGAGTCGCCGCCCCGCGAGGACGCTCACTCGAATAGCTACGACGAGGACCCCTACGCGCCGCTGGACGAGGTTGCGCCGGACCCCCCAACTTTGGATTGGTTTTGGGGCCAGTACAATCTTTGTCTATGGAAGTCGCTGCTGCTGGCTGAGAAAGCCAGGCAAGTGGCATTCAAGAAGGAGATGGCGGAGGAGGAAGCCAGCTACCAGGCGGCCTGTGAAGCCCGTGATGCCGCCTGGAAAAAGGAGGCAGCGAAGCTTTGGGGGCGGGCGCGTCGTCATGCGGAGGAGGTGTACGAAGACGGGTACTTCACGAGGAACGTCAAAGGCGCTGGGCGCCTCGTCGCTGCATGGAGGTGGGCCAATAAGCTCCAGCGTGCCACCGACGAGGAGCTCCGGTGGGCGCCCAACGAAATGGCAAGATCGTTCGCGCTCGTCCGCCAGCAAGAGGCAGATCGGTACGTCAAGCGCTGCGAGGCGGAGGAGGCGGAGTACTGCCTCCGCACTGGGAATACGCCCCGCACCAGGGAGCTGCTGGCGAGGGGCTGCCGGAATACTGGCCCCGGGAGGGATTATTAGTTTTAGTATTGTTCGTTTTCAATTTTATGCATTGTACCTAGTAGTTAAGTATCATCACGTATATGTGATGATATTATATTTTTTTTTATTTGATGCACAAATGAACTATTAATATATATATATATATTATGAATTCCATTTTCTATCCGTTTTTGTATACTAATTTGAATTTAGCTGTTAACATTCACATATATAGAATGGAAAGCGTATATACACACATTGAAACAGAAGATATAAGAACGGAAAACAGAGTACACACATTGAAACAGAGGAATAAACAGAGCAATACTATGATTGATGTGAATACATAGCTATCCACGTCGAAACGACTCAACAAAATAAAACGCGTCCATGAGACCATGACTAGCAGCCCTTGCCTACGGTAGCTCTTGGCTCTACCTGAACTCGTGCAGGCGTTCGTCCAAGCGGTCGAGACGCTCGCGGTACATCTGGAGCGCGATCTCGAGCTCCAAGTTGGCTATTTCATCAGAGATCACCAGCTCGAGGATGTGACGGCCATGTTCCTCTACTGCGCCCAGGTGGACACCTAGGCCAAGGAGGCTGTCGAGCCTACCGACCAACGCATTGGCATCGAGCGGGCCACGGACAAGGCGAACGGCGCAACCCATGCGAACGGCGCGGCAGGCGTCCGGTGCAAGTACAGCGTGGCCGGCCTCTGGTGCAAGTACGGCGCAGAGCGCCTCTGCCCACTCCTGGCGAGGAATGGGGGTACTGACGGGATGTGTACCCAGCTGCGATGCCGTGTCGACAGCAGGCAAGCGTCGATAGATCCGCTCTTGCTGTGCGGCGCGCCGCGCCTCTTGCTATGCGGCGCTCCAATGGTCTCGCCGTGCGGCGAGCCGCAGCCTATCAGCGCGGACGCACCTAGCTTGCTCTGCGGCGCGCCATCGATCATGTTGTGCGGTGAGCTGCAGCCTGTCGGCGCAGACATGTCTATCTTGATCCGCGGCGCTCAAGCGCCATGCGCCAAAGGGCTGCTCAACCCTGGCGATGACGCGCATCACGGCGTTGTCCATCGCGTTGCCGGGGAGCACCTCGGCCTCGACGGGCCGTTGCGCCTGCTCGTTTTCCTTGTCGACGAGGTTGATGGCAGAGGCGGCGCTTTGGTGGGTTGGCATGCTTGGAAAAGGTGGATGTGCTACAGGCTGTGCTTGTCACCTCCGTGCGTCGCGTGCCACCTAGGTTTATGCGCAATATCGCTGGGTGGCGGGAAACAAGTGAGGAAATGGTGGGAAACGGTGGCGTGTTCATAAAAAGCCATCAAATTAATGGAAACTTAGTATAGAAGGAACATCGAGCTAGCACAGGAAGTAGATGATGATCAGATGAACACGGACCACACTAGGGAACCCGTCGGTGATGAATTCGTCAATCGCAAATGGTTGAATACTAGCAATCGTTTGCCCACAACACACACGGCTTATTCCATCACAAACAGGTCGGATGGATCAACTGTATGCCACGTATCGCACATTGTCAAAAAGTAGTGCGGTAGACCTTCTTTAACATATGTTAAAAAAACAAGGACCTCGAGGTTAATTTAACTGATGGGCTGGGTCATATCAGTCATTTAATTTGACAGATATGACCCATCCTATCAGTTAATTTAACATCAACACAACTTCCCATCCAGTCACCCATATGATGGTTGCTCCAGCCTGGGCACACTTAACTTGAGAGTTCTCTTACATGAGCTACTGGTGGAACAACTAGTCCTTGCTGATATAGGATGCCTCTTCGCATCCTTATGGCGTATCCGGATGACCGCCCATCCCCCAATGGCCAATAGATGTTGTGTAGACAGAGCATATCACATACGTCTTATTAGAAGCAATCATCTGTGTAATTATCGGTCTTCGCACACATTTCTGATTACAGACATGTTTGCCGCGTATCACACACATCTTGATATATTGAACCGTTTCTGTTCTCTTGTCTCAACGCAAACAGTTCATCCGAGTGAACCGCATGCTGTATATCGCACACACCTTGATCTGGCTGACCGTTTCTTTTGTGTTGCCTAATCACAAACAATTCATCCGAGTGAACCGTATGCTGTATATCACACACACCTCCATCTGGTTGCCCGTTTGTTTTGTTCCTCCTCATCGCAAACAGTTAATTGAACTGATCTGTATGCCCTGCATCGCACACACAACTAAAATCTGAACCGTGTTTGATGCATCCTCCATCGCAAATGTTTTGCACCTTTTTTGACGGGTTTTTTACACCACCATTTGCGATTATTGCATCGCACACAGTTTCGTCGAAGGGTCTCTGATCATAGTGTCGCCTTAGCAGCATCTTGCAGTAGTGATGCATGATTTGATATCTTTGCAAGTCTCTTCAAACTATCGATTTGGTTTTGCCAACTAGATTGGTTTTTCTTGCAATGGGAGAAGTGCTTAGCTTTGGGTTCAATCTTGCGGTGCTCGATGCTAGTGACAGAAGGGGAACCGACACGTATTGTATTGTTGCCATCGAGGATAACAAGATGGGGTTTTCATCATATTGCTTGGGTTTATCCCGCTACATCATGTCATCTTAGTTAATGTGTTACTCTCTTCTTATGAACTTAATACTCTAGATGCATGCAGGAGTCGGTCGATGTGTGGAGTAATAGTAGTAGATGCAGGCAGGAGTCGGTCTACTTGATACGGACGTGATGCCTATATTCATGAGCATTGCCTTAGATATCGTCATACCTTTGCACTTTTCTATCAATTGCTCGGCAGTAATTTGTTCACCCACCGTAATATGTTCTATCTTGAGAGAAGACTCTAGTGAAACCTATGCCCCCCGGGTCTAGTTTCCATCATATAAGTTTCCGATCTACAATTTTAGTTTCCTATTTACTTCCTTTGCAATCTTTTACTTTCCATTCCATAAACCAAAAATACCAAAAATGTTACTTTACCGTTTATCTATCTCTATCAGTCTCACTTTGCAAATAACCATGAAGGTATTGACAACCCCTTTTATCGCGTTGGGTGCAAGTTGGTGTTTGTTTGTGCAGGTATTCGGTGACTTGTGAGTTGTCTCCTACTGGATTGATACCTTGGTTCTCAAAACTGAGGGAAATACTTACTCTACTTTGCTGCATCACCATTTCCTCTTCAAGGGAAAAACCAACACAGGCTCAAGAGGTAGCACCCACCTACCCATCCATGGCGGATGTGCGCCACGTGGGGGCTCATCCAGTCCTCCATTCCCAGCCGCAGGTACGCCGCGGGGATATAAAATCCATGTCGCGCCCAGTCCTTGACCTAGAAACATCTTTCTCCCACTTCTGGGCGGCGGAGAAACCCTAGATCGAGTTCCCCGATCTCTTATGAGTGGTGGAAGGGCAAGGTGAGAGGAGATCCACGCTCGTTCGCCGCAGTTGCGGCTCCCCCCCACTCCCTCCTATGGATGCGGGGCGAGGCCTCGACGGGGATCGACGCGGTGGCGTGGGTGCGGGCCGCGGAGTGGGGCGGAGCTCTAGTCGTGGAAACGGCCGGGGAGGAGAGTGGAACAAGTACTCCTGGAAGCGTGAAGACACCGGCAACCGCACCATCTCGTCGTTGTCCAACGCGGCTTCGGGCTCGGGAGATACCTCAAGGTGGGAGGCGGCGGCGGCCCCGAATCTCCGCGAACCTAAAGATGGGGGTGTCTGGGTGGAGAAGCACCAGAGATCCTCGAGCTCAGGGGGCAATGGCGGAGGACAAAATCCGTGCCCACCACCTCGTCGTCGACAGGGGGAAAATCCCCGTCAGGTGCCTCCTACCAAAAACTCTGAATCCTGTCCTATCTGCAAGTCTCATGAACACCTGCCTATCAGATGCCCGCAAGCTTTCTGTGAACGCTGCAATACATTAGGCCATCTTGCTTCTGTTTGCACAACTTTTCTTCCTTGGGAATGCATTGCCCCGATGTGTGCTTTCCAAATCCAAAGGGCAGGGTTTCTATTACATTCTTGATGCATGTACTGCCAATCAGCTCAAGGAGAGATCTAATAGTGTTGTGGTCACCATTGTTGAGGGGGAAACATCCACTCGTCAAATGGAAATTGATCTCACAAATTACCTGGCCACTAGATCGCGCTACTCTGCTCATGCCATTGGTCCGGGGGTATTTGTGGTCCGTTTCCCTAATCCTCGCTCTGTTGCTCAAATCTGTTATGTGGGGCGTGTTACTCTCAAAACCACTAGGACTATGATACATGCTACTCCTTGGTCATCTGTAGTTGGGTCGAAAGGGGTTATGGAAGTCGCTTGGGTCAAAGTTAGTAATGTCCCTCTAGATAAGAGAAGTGAGAGGAACCTTGCTTATGTTACATCTGTTGTTGGAGTCCCACTTGAAATTGACCCTACTACTTTAAATCGCCCTGCCTCTGCTCGTGTTAAGCTGGGATGTTGAAATATCGATGAAATTCCTGTGATTGCAGAAGCGGTCCTGGGAGGACACTTCTATGACTTCTTTTATGAGGTGGAACAAGTTGTGGTGAGAGATCCAGAAAGGGAAAAAAGCAGTCCAGGTGTCTCCTAAGCCTGGGGGGTGGGGAAATCCTAATGATAAGGTGGTACACCCGACTTGTGGAGCTCAGGTGGGCAGCTCCTCCACTGGGCTTGGGGAGAAATCTCTCTCCATTCCCCTTGGGGGAGCGAGACCCCATTCGGTAGTCGCAAGAAAGTGTGGAGTCTGATGACTCTCTGCATAACACTCTCCTTATTGAGACCATGGCATTCGATCAGATGGCCTGTGAGGGTAAAGTAAGTTTTCCTGAGATGAATCCTGATGATGTGATTCTTCCTTGTGAAAATAAAAAGAAAACCTACTCTGATGTTGTGAGGATATCCTGTCAGGTGCTGGAGGCGAGTAAGTCTCAAGATGCTGGACTTAAGGTGACTAACGAGTACACAATGGAGTTCCCGGAGATGACTGCCGATGTTGAGGTGATCCCTACTCCTCCTTTAGTCACTGAGGAGAACCTACGCTTCAGCTCACGGAATGTGCAGAGCAAAATGGAGCGGATGGATGACAAAGCCATTGCGGTGGCCAAAAAAGGGATATGGTAGGTATAACCAAAAGTCCCAACTCTTTTGATGCTTTATCTGATGATACTCTTATTCTTAAAGCAATCAAAATGGGTGTTAACATTCCTGATGCTGATTTCACTTGCGTTGACGTGATTAGAGAACTTGAGAAAACTCGAAACTCTGATCTCATAGATGAGAATAAGGACCAGCGTCAGGAAGGGGGAACCTTAATGTTAACTAATGCAAAAGGGGACCAAATAATATGAGATGGGGGAGGATAATAATATTAAGGAAGAACAATTTACTGTGGTGTGCTCCAGAAAAAAAGAGAAAGAAAGGTTAATGTAGTGGCCTCTAGACCTGTTACTAGGAGTCAAAGAGACAAAGTTTCCTTGGAGAAAAAAAACATGGGAATGGTAAACCTACTCTGCTTCCTAGTAGGAATACCAGAAGAGGGGGGGATACTGTTATTAAATGAATGGAGTGTTTTGGAATTGTCGAGGAGCGGGTAAGAAAGGAATGACTACCTGCTTCTCAGATATTATAAAAGATCATTCCCTCAATTTTATAGGCTTGCAAGAAACTAGGAAGAAAGAAGTCCTTCCTAATTTTTTGCGTAAAATTGATCCCTTGGATAGGTTTACTTGGAATTGGGTGTCCTCTGTTGGCAAATCTGGAGGCATCCTTTGTGGCATTAAAAAAGAAACCCTGGAAGTTGTCTCCTGGACAGTGGGTAAATTCTATTTGCAAGCTACCCTTTTTGACATAAAACTCAAATGTGTGGTCCCTTATTACTGTTTATGGAGCGGCGCAGGACGACAAGAAAGATGAATTCCTATGTGAACTTGCATCCGTGTGCTCTCATCTTCAAGTCCCTTACATTGTGGGGGGGGGGGGGACTTTAATATCCTCCGTGAGAATTGTGAGAAAAACAAGGTTATGAACCGGTCTCCTTATATGGATAAGTTTAATTCCATTATTCAATCCCTGAACCTACAGGAGATACACATGGGAGGGGGAAAATACACCTGGTCCAACCATCAAAGACATCCTACTTTAGAAAAGCTTGATAGAGTCCTTATGAATTTTGAATGGGAGGACCTCTTCCCCCTGGTCACAGTTTGGAAACTGGTGCGAGATGTGTCTGATCATAACCCCCTACTGTTGTCATCAAATTTGATGATGAAAAAAACTTTGCATCAACGTGAATTCAGGTTTGAGCTTAGCTGGCTGAAAGATGAGAATTTTTATCCTACCGCAAAAAGAATATGGGAGAAACTAGTTTCCTCCGATGATCCCATTGACATCCTTAATATCGAACTCAAGAGACTAAAAAATACTTCAAAGGTTGAGGCTCCCATTTTTTTGGTCATGCTAGGAAAAGGAAAAAGGATATTCAAAGGGAGTTAGAAGAAATTGAGAACCTAGAAGAAGAGGGACCTCTTGATCCGGAGATTTATGAAAATAGAACCTCCTTGCGGATGAAACTCGATGAAATCCTAGCAAATGAGGAACTTTTATGGCTCCAACATTCTAATGAGAGATGGTTGCTGAAAGGAGACCAGAATACCGCCTTTTTCCATTGTGCAACCAATGGCAAAAAACGAAAAAACACTATCCACTCCTTCACAGATGGAGAAATAGAGATTGAGGGCATAGATAATCTTTTGGCACATGCCACTGCTTACTATAAGAACCTTTTTGGCCCGGCCAGGAGGAACCTTTTCCACCTATCTGCGGATACCTGGTCGGAAGAGGAAAAGCTTACTGCGGAGGATAATATACTCCTGACTAGTGAATTTACAAAGGAAGAAGTTAAGAAAGCCTTATTTGGCATGGATAGTAATAGGGCCCTGGGCCCAGACAATGTTCCGGCTAAGTTCTACAAGCATTGCTGGGATTTTGTTAAAACGGACATTATGCGCTTATTTCATGCCTTCCACAGCAACACCCTAGATGTGGCGCATTTGAACTATGGGGTGATCACCTTGATCCCCAAGATCAATGGTGCTAAAAAAATCCAACAATATCGCCCCATTTGTCTCCTTAGATGCTCGTATAAGCTGATTACTAAGGTGATGGATAATAGAGTGGCCATCTTTGCTGACAAACTTATTAGCAAACATCAAAATGCTTTCATAAAGCACAGGAACATCATGGATGGGATTCTTACCCTCCATGAGGTGCCGCATCACACTCGTCAAAAGAAAAAAGTTGGTGTGGTGCTAAAATTGGATTTTGCAAAAGCCTATGATAAGATAAATTGGGATTTTCTCCTTGAATGCCATGGCAACCGAGGGTTTGGAACAACCTGGTGCGGCTGTCGGTGTCAAAACCAGCGGATCTCGGGTAGGGGGTCCCGAACTGTGCGTCTAAGGTCGATGGTAACAGGAGACAGGGGACACGATGTTTACCCAGGTTCGGGCCCTCTCTATGGAGGTAATACCATACTTCCTGCTTGATTGATCTTGATGAATATGAGTATTACAAGAGTTGATCTACCACGAGATCGTAATGACTAAAACCCTAGAAGTCTAGCCTGTATGATTATTCTCCCTACGGACTAAGCCCTCCGGTTTATATAGACATCGGAGGGAACTAGGGTTGTACAAAGTTGGTTACAGAGAAAGGAATCTTCATACTTGGACGCCAAGCTTGCCTTCCACGCCAAGGAGAGTCCCATCCGGACACGGGTAAGAGCCTTCGGTCTTGTATCTTCACAGCCCATCAGTCCGGCCCATGTCTAACAGGCCGGAAGCCTGAGGACCCCTTAATCCAGGACTCCCTCAGTAGCCCCTGAACCAGGCTTCAATGACGAGGTGTCCGGCTCGTAGATTGTCTTCGGCATTGCAAGGCGGGTTCCTCCTCCGAATACTCCAAATTAGTATTCGAACGCGACGAACGTGTCCGGCTCTGCAACACAAGTACCACACACAACCGCAGAGAGTATAATACGAGTCCCATCCGCTGACAACTTTTTGCAGCGTGACATCACGTCCCTACCCGGTTATTGTTTCGAACCGTTTTTCGACCTGCCGCTTCACATTTCAAGATGCGGTTTCTATTGGCACGTCTTGTCGCAGCAGAGGTCGTGTCCCCTTATTACGGGATTCTCATCAATACGGGCGTGGGTAATCCAACCGTGCCGTCTGCACAGCCCTTGGGAACACGCAAGTTTTAAGGCGAGTGGGGAGGCGCTTGGTATTTACTGCCTTTATAAGGAGATAAGGGTTCCCCTCTTTTACCCACGCCTTCTCTCTCTCTGCCCTTCCATTCTCGAGCTCTAGCGCCCAAGTCCTCATCTTTTCCGCCTCAAGAAAGCACTCGACCATGTCCGGATCTGGAGCGCAAGGCAAGTGGATGGCCTCCTCTGTCAAGGAGAAGGACATCACCAAGCTTCGGGAGGCCGGGTACCTGGCCAAGGAAATCACCCACCGGCTTCCGGCCGAGGGGCAGATCGTCCCTACCCCGAAGCCCAATGAGAGGGTGGTGTTCATCCCCCACTTCAACCGCGGGTTAGGGTTTCCTCTCCACCCTTTCGTCCGCGAACTCATGTTCTATTACGGGCTAGGTTTCCACGGTCTATCCCCAAACTCTTTCCTCAACATCTCGGCATTTATTGTCGTGTGCGAGGCCTTCCTCCTCATTCCACCCCACTTCGGACTGTGGCTTAAGATCTTCAACGTGAAGCCGAAGGTGGTGGATGGTCAACACGCGGAGTGCGGAGGTGCCATGGTGAGCAAGATGCCCACGTCACATGGCCCAAAGGTACCTTCGTGGAGACCGTCAAAGGGTGGCAGCAACTGTGGTTCTATGTCACAGAGCCCCGCGACGCCACCTGGGCCGCGGCTCCCGAATTCCAGTCCGGAGCCCCAATGCGGCTCACCTCCTGGCTGGAGAAGGGCCTGAATTGGTCTTCGTCGGACGAGCTGACGGCGCTGCAAATGCGCATTCAGAGCATGGTGGACAAGAACATCAAGCTCGTCAATGTGATCCAGGTGATGCTAGTTCGCCGGATCCTTCCATGCCAGAGCCGGACTTGCCACTTATGGGAGTTCGATCCGGCCGAGCACCAGACCTTGCAACGGTTCTACGGAACCACGCACGAAGATATCTGGAAGGTGCTCTTCAAGGGCAACGAGACGCCACCGGAGACGACCAAATACCGTGGGCATGCTCTGGCACATCCCGCCAGTGCGGTAAGTATTTCACGTTTCAAGGTGTATCCTTTACTTGCTTGTTCAGGGAAGATATCTAAGTCTCACCATTTATTATTTTTTCAGGGCTGGACAAAGAAGGCGGAGCGGATCCGATGTCCGGCTCCGCTGCCCGAGGAGCCAGCAATTCCTCTTTTGACGAAGATGTTGGTTGATACGTCTCCAACGTATCTATAATTTTTGATTGCTCCAAGCTATATTATCTTCTGTTTTGCACATTATTGGGCTTTATTATTCACTTTTATATTAATTTTGGGACTAACCTATTAACCGGAGGCCCAGCCCAGAATTGCTGTTTTTTGCCTATTTCAGAGTTTCGCAGAAAAAGAATATCAAATGGAGTCCAAACGGAATGAAACCTTCGGGAACGTGATTTTCGGAACGAACATGATCCAGGAGACTTGGACCCTACGTCAAGCAACCAACAGGGAAGCCACGAGGTAGGGGGGCGCGCCTACCCCCCTAGGGCGTGCCCTCCACCCTCGTGGGCCCCCTGTTGCTCCACCGGCGTACTTCTTCCTCCTATATATACCTACGTACCCCCAAACAATCAGATACGGAGCAAAAAACCTAATTCCACCGCCGCAACCTTCTGTACCCACGAGATCCCATCTTGGGGCCTGTTCCAGAGCTCCGCCGAAAGGGGCATCGATCACGGAGGGCTTCTACATCAACACCATAGCCCCTCCGATGAAGTGTGAGTAGTTTACCTCAGACCTTCGGGTCCATAGTTATTAGCTAGATGGCATCCTCTCTCTTTTTGGATCTCAATACAATGTTCTACCCCTCTCTCATGGAGATCTATTCGATGTAATCTTCTTTTTGCGGTGTGTTTGTTGAGACCGATGAATTGTGGGTTTATGATCAAGTTTATCTATGAACAATATTTGAATCTTCTCTGAATTCTTTTATGTACGATTGGTTATCTTTGCAAGTCTCTTTGAATTATCAGTTTGGTTTGGCCTACTAGATTGATCTTTCTTGCAATGGGAGAAGTGCTTAGCTTTGGGTTCAATCTTGCGGTGTCCTTTCCCAGTGACAGTAGGGGCAGCAAGGCACGTATAGTATTGTTGCCATCGAGGATAACAAGATGGGTTTTTTATCATATTGCATGAATTTATCCCTCTACATCATGTCATCTTGCTTAAGGCGTTACTCTGTTCTTATGAACTTAATACTCTAGATGCATGATGGATAGCGGTCGATGTGTGGAGTAATAGTAGTAGATGCAGGCAGGAGTCGGTCTACTTGTCTCGGACGTGATGCCTATATACATGATCATACCTAGATATTCTCATAACTATGCTCAATTCTGTCAATTGCTCAACAGTAATTTGTTCACCCACCGTAAAATACTTATGCTCTTGAGAGAAGCCACTAGTGAAACCTATGGCCCCCGGGTCTATCTTCATCATATTAATCTTCCAACACTTAGTTATTTCCTTTGCTTTTATTTTACTTTGCATCTTTATCACAAAAAATACCAAAAATATTATCCTATCATATCTATCACATCTCACTCTCGTAAGTGACCGTGTAGCGATTGACAACCCCTTATCGCGTTGGTTGCGAGGATATATTTGTTTTGTGTAGGTGCGAGGGACTCGCGCGTAGCCTCCTACTGGATTGATACCTTGGTTCTCAAAAACTGAGGGAAATACTTACGCTACTTTGCTGCATCACCCTCTTCAAGGGAAACAAACGTAGTGCTCAAGAGGTAGCAAGAAGGATTTCTGGCGCCGTTGCCGGGGAGGTCTACGCAAAAGTCAACATACCAAGTACCCATCACAAACCCTTATCTCCCGCATTACATTATTTGCCATTTGCCTCTCATTTTCCTCTCCCCCACTTCACCCTTGCCGTTTTATTCGCCCTCTCTTTTTCGTCCGCCTCTTTTCCGTTTGCTTGTCGTTATGGCTAGTCCCTTATCTACTCCGTTGTCCCCTGAGTTTGAAGTCTTTCACTTCAAACAAAGACAAGGAGAAAACTTAAAAGATGCCTGGTTGAGAATAATGGAGTCCTGCCGTAATTGTACCTTTGAAGTGAACTTGAGAATTTTGCTTCGCAATTTTTATGTTGGATTGAATATGTCTCATAGACAACTCTTGGATTGCGTTGCCAAAGGCAATTTTATTGAAATTGATCCCCATATTGCGCATGAAGTTATAGAAGGTATAGTGGGAACACTACCTCAACAAAAGGGGCCTCATCCTACCAAGGAAGAGACACAAGTTTTTGAAAAAAATTGCGAAGTTACTAAGATTTTACAGAAGTCTCTTGAACCTCTTAAGAACGTTAGCGGAAATATCATGAATATGTTGATTACTCTTTGCAATAAGCGGTTGGATTCTTTAGATCTAAAAAATTCAGAATATGAAGGGAAACGTAAAGAACCTCCCGGATTCGAGCTTGATTCCGCTAAAAAGTTGAAAACCAAAGATGGCAACACCTAGATCTATCCTTGCTTTTATGCCTAGCTAGGGGCGTTAAACGATAGCGCTTGTTGGGAGGAAACCCAATTTTATTTTTAGTTTTTTGCTTTTTGCTTCTGTTAAGGAATAAATATTTGATCTAGCCTCTGGTTAGATGTGTTTTTATTTTTTAATTAGTGTTTGTGCCAAGTTAAACCTATAGGATCTTCTTGGATGATAGTTATTTGATCTTGCTGTAATTTCCAGAAACTTTCTGTTCACGAAAACAATTGTTAAAAATCACCAGAACGTGATAAAATACTGATTCCAATTGCTGCTGATCAATAAACATATTGCCTAGGTCTTCCTATTTTGGCTGATTTTTTGGAGTTCCATAAGTTTGCATTAGTTACAGATTACTACAGACTGTTCTGTTTTTGACAGATTCTATTTTTCGTGTGTTGTTTTCTTATTTTGATGAATCTATGGCTAGTAAAATAGTTTATAAACCATAGAGAAGTTGGAATACAGTAGGTTTAACACCAATATAAATAAAGAATGAGTTCAGTACCTTGAAGTGGTCTTTTGTTTTCTTTCGCTAACGGAGCTCACAAGATTTTATGTTAAGTTTTGTGTTGTGAAGTTTTCAAGTTTTGGGTGAAAGATTTGATGGATTATGGAACAAGGAGTGGCAAGAGCCTAAGCTTGGGGATGCCCATGGCACCCCCAATATAATCTAAGGACACCAAAAAGCCAAAGCTTGGGGATGCCCCGGAAGGCATCCCCTCTTTCGTCTACTTCCATCGGTAACTTTACTTGGAGCTATATTTTTATTCACCACATGATATGTGTTTTGCTTGGAGCGTCTTGTATGATTTGAGTCTTTGCTTTTTAGTTTACCACAATCATCCTTGCTGTACACACCTTTTGAGAGAGACACACATGATTCGGAAATTATTAGAATACTCTATGTGCTTCACTTACATCTTTTGAGTTATATAGTTTTGCTCTAGTACTTCACTTATATCTTTTAGAGCACGGCGGTGGATTTGTTTTATAGAAACTATTGATCTCTCATGCTTCACTTAGATTATTTTGAGAGTCTTAAACAGCATGGTAATTTTCTTAAAAAATCCTAATATGCTAGGTATTCAAGATTAGTAAAAACTTTCTTATGAGTGTGTTGAATACTAAGAAAAGTTTGATGCTTGATGATTGTTTTGAGACATGGAGGTAATAATATCAAAGTCGTGCTAGTTGAGTAGTTGTGAATTTTAGAAATACTTGTGTTGAAGTTTGCAAGTCCCGTAGCATGCACGTATGGTAAACGTTATGTAACAAATTTGAAACATGAGGTGTTCTTTGATTGTCTTCCTTATGAGTGGCGGTCGGGGATGAGCGATGGTCTTTTCCTACCAATCTATGCCCCTAGGAGCATGCGCATAGTGCTTGGTTTTTGATGACTTGTAGATTTTTGCAATAAGTATGTGAGTTCTTTATGACTAATGCTGAGTCCATGGATTATATGCACTCTCACCTTTCCACCATTGCTAGCCTCTTCGGTACCGCGCATTGCCCTTTCTCACATTGAGAGTTGGTGCAAACTTCGCCGGTGCATCCAAACCCCGTGATATGATACGCTCTTTCACACATAAACCTCCTTATATCTTCCTCAAAACAGCCACCATACCTACCTATTATGGCATTTCCATAGCCATTCCGAGATATATTGCCATGCAACTTTCCACCATCCAGTTTATCATGACACGTTCATCATTGTCATATTGATTAGCATGATCATGTAGTTGACATAGTATTTGTGGCAAAGCCACCGTTCATAATTCTTTCATACATGTCACTCTTGGTTCATTGCATATCCTGGTACACCGCCGGAGGCATTCATATAGAGTCATACCTTGTTCTAGTATCGAGTTGTAATCATTGAGTTGTAAATAAATAGAAGTGTGATGATCATCATTTTCTAGAGCATTGTCCCAAGTGAGGAATAAAAAATGAGAGAAAAAGAGAGAAGGGACAATGTTACTATCCTTTACCACACTTGTGCTTCAAAGTAGCGCCATAATCTTCATGATAGAGAGTCTCTTGTTTTGTCACTTTCATATACTAGTGGGAATTTTTCATTATAGAACTTGGCTTGTATATTCCAACAATGGGCCTCCTCAAGTGCCCTAGGTCTTCGTGAGCAAGCAAGTTGGATGCACACCCACTTAGTTTCTTTTGTTGAGCTTTCATATATTTATAGCTCTAGTGCATCCGTTGCATGGCAATCCCTACTCCTTGCATTAACATCAATCGATGGGCATCTCCATAGCTCATTGATTAGCCTCGTTGATGTGAGACTTTCTCCTTTTTTGTCTTCTCCATATAACCCCCATCATCATATTCTATTCCACCCAAAGTGCTATGTCCATGGCTCGCGCTCATGTATTGCGTGAGGGTTTATAAGTTTGAGATTACTAAAGTATGAAACAATTGCTTGGCTTGTCATCGGGGTTGTGCATGATGAGAGCATTCTTGTGTGACGAAGATGGAGCATGACTAAACTATATGATTTTGTAGGGATGAACTTTCTTTGGCCATGTTATTTTGAGAGGACATAATTGCTTAGTTAGTATGCTTGAAGTATTATTATTTTTATGTCAATATGAACTTTTATCTTGAATATTTCGGATCCGAATATTCATGCGACAATTAAGAAGAATTACATTGAAATTATGCCTAGTAGCACTCCACATAAAAAATTCTGTTTTTATCATTTACCTACTCGAGGACGAGCAGGAATTAAGCTTGGGGATGCTTGATACGTCTCCAACGTATCTATAATTTTGGATTGCTCCATGCTATATTATCTTCTGTTTTGGACATTATTGGGCTTTATTATTCACTTTTATATTAATTTTGGGACTAACCTATTAACCGGAGGCCCAGCCCAGAATTGCTGTTTTTTTTTGCCTATTTCAGAGTTTCGCAGAAAAAGAATATCAAACGGAGTCCAAATGGAATGAAACCTTCGGGAACGTGATTTTCGAAACGAACATGATCCAGGAGACTTGGACCCTACGTCAAGCAACCAACAGGGAAGCCTCGCCCTCCACCCTCGTGGGCCCCCTGTTGCTCCACCGACGTACTTCTTCGTCCTATATATACCTACGTACCCCCAAACGATCAGATATGGAGCAAAAAACCTAATTCCACCGCCGCAACCTTCTGTACCCACGAGATCCCATCTAGGGGCCTGTTCCGGAGCTCCGCCGGAAGGGGCATCGATCACGGAGGGCTTCTACATCAACACCATAGCCCCTCCGATGAAGTGTGAGTAGTTTACCTCAGACCTTCGGGTCCATAGTTATTAGCTAGATGGCTTCCTCTCTCTTTTTGGATCTCAATACAATGTTCTCCCCCTCTCTCGTGGAGATCTATTCGATGTAGTCTTCTTTTTGCGGTGTGTTTGTTGAGACCGATGAATTGTGGGTTTATGATCAAGTTTATCTATGAACAATATTTGAATCTTCTCTGAATTTTTTTATGTATGATTGGTTATCTTTGCAAGTCTCTTCGAATTATCAGTTTGGTTTAGCCTACTAGATTGATCTTTCTTGCAATGGGAGAAGTTCTTAGCTTTGGGTTCAATCTTGCGGTGTCCTTTCCCAGTGACAGTAGGGGCAGCGAGGCACGTATAGTATTGTTGCCATCGAGGATAACAAGATGGGGTTTTTATCATATTGCATGAATTTATCCCTCTACATCATGTCATCTTGCTTAAGGCGTTACTCTGTTCTTATGAACTTAATACTCTAGATGCATGCTGGATAGCGGTCGATGTGTGGAGTAATAGTAATAGATGCAGGCAGGAGTCGGTCTACTTGTCTCGGACATGATGCCTATATACATGATCATACCTAGATATTCTCATAACTATGCTCAATTCTGTCAATTGCTCAACAGTAATTTGTTCACCCACCGTAAAATAATTATGCTCTTGAGAGAAGCCACTAGTGAAACCTATGGCCCCCGGGTCTATCTTCATCATATTAATCTTCCAACACTTAGTTATTTCCTTTGCTTTTATTTTACTTTGCATCTTTATCACAAAAATACCAAAAATATTATCCTATCATATCTATCACATCTCACTCTCGTAAGTGACCGTGTAGCGATTGACAACCCCTTATCGCGTTGGTTGCGAGGATTTATTTGTTTTGTGTAGGTGCGAGGGACTCGCGCGTAGCCTCCTACTGGATTGATACCTTGGTTCTCAAAAACTGAGGGAAATACTTACGCTACTTTGATGCATCACCCTTTCCTCTTCAAGGGAAAACCAACGCAGTGCTCAAGAGGTAGCACTGGTCCCGGCGCCTTACAAGGCGCCGGAGAAGAAAGCCAAGAGGAAGGCCAAGGGGGCCAGAAGTGGCCTTCGCCGTAAGGGCGCTTCGGACGTGACGTCCGAAGACAACGAGACTCACTCCTCCGCCGCCGAAGACGACAACGACAAGGAGGAGGAAGAAAGCAACTCCCCCCCCCTGAGGGGGGAAGGAAGAAGAGGGCAGCCTCCACAAATCTGGAGGCAGACGCGTCCAAGAGGGGGAAAGGCTCCCTCGCGGATAACTCCGCGTGGGACGTTGACAGCAGCCCAGAACCGCGCCCCCGAGACAAGCCCCTGGCCGAATCGTGAGTACTAAAAAACCCGGATGCGTCCATATATCCGGCCTCTCCACTTCATAGTCTTAACATGTTTAAATTATGCAATTGTAGTCTGGCCCACGACAGCTCCCTGCGATCCTCATCAGGAGGTTCGCTGGATTCAAAGGCGATGGCCAGCGAGTCACCGCCGGTCGCTTACTCTCCCAAGGCCAAGGCTGACGCCGAGGTGCTGTCCCTAAGGACCTTCCCCGGCCAGGGAGAGGTTCAGGAGGCCGTCAGGGTGGCGCCGGAGGGTAAAACCTCGGCCGTCGGACGCATGGGGGAGCAAATCCCCATGGAGACTGGCGATGGGGGCCATATTCAGTTCGGCCCCCAGCCGAATACAGTCCCGGAGACCTATACGGCTCCGAAATCCGGCGAGCAACCTCCTTCGAAAGAAGGAGGTGTGCCTATTCCGCCGGCGACCTCTGTCCAGCCAGAGGCACCGGATGCTCTCTTGGAAGCACTGCGAAGTGCTTCCATTGTGGAGGAACACCGTACCCTCATGGGTACGGTGATTGAGAAAATTCAATCCGCGAAGAGCGGACTGACCGAAGCCTACGCAAGCCTTCTAACAGGCTTTGAGTAAGAAACGCGATTTTGTAAAAAGAATGTCACAGTATAGATAGTAGCCCCTGAGACTCTGTCTGGTGTTCGGAAGAAGAGCCGGACAGAGGATCGAGTAGTTTTTCGCAGGAGACTAACCATATGCGTCTATGTGATTAAGAAGGTGTCATTGCTTGCCGTAACCTCTCATGCTGCCGAGGTCTCCGGACTAAAGCAGAGTCTGGAGCGGGCCGAGGAAGAGCTCGGCCGTGTGAAAAAGTTGCTGGAGGACAAGCAAGGTATGTGATAACCTTATGTATATCCGGAAAGGATGAATGACTTGTGCTGACCATAGTGCCATGATATTTGTAGGAGCAGCTACTGAGGTGGAAGCCCTCAAGAAAGCACTGGCCGAGGCCGAGGAGAGGGCGGCAAAGGAACAAGCTGCCCGGAAAAAGCATGAGGCCAGGGTTGGTGAGGTCCAGCAGGAGCTCCAGGACGCCTTGAAGAAATACGAGTCCTTGGAGCGCCAGCATGCGGACCAAGAGTCCGAACTCGCGAAGGCCTGCCGAAGCGCACAAGAGGCCCGGGCCGAAGCCCAAAGCGCCCTCCAGGGAATCCAAGAGGCCAAGAAGATCGCGGCGGGTAAGCCTTTTATTATGCAAAGCAAGTATGTGAAGGAGAGGTATCTCTTACTCACCCGGATTTGGAGTTCTCCGGGGGCGTTTGCGGATTTGCCGCGCAGTGTTTCTGACGTTGCGGAATTCTTCCGAGCCGAAGAGGGGAGCTCAACAGAGAAGCTGTTCTGGTCACAATACCTTGCGCCAGAACATCCGGTGCCCTTTAGCGATCAGCTAAAACAGCTGGTCGAACTGCATAGGGTGGCCGAACTGGCCATGAAGGATTTAATAATCCAGCTGTGGCCTGCCGAAGCCATACCCAGCAGCTACTTCGGTCTCGTGAAGCGGCTGGTTAATGCCTGCCCCCGGCTTGACGCTGTCAAGCGGTTGGTCTGTATCGAAGGTGCACGAATGGCCTTCGCCCGTGTCAAGGTGCAGTGAGCGAAGATGAATGCCGTCAAGCTCACGACCGAAGGACCACCCGAAGGCAAGGAGCACCGCACGCCCGAGCGATATTTTGACGACGTCCTGGAGGGATCCCGCATTGTAGCGGGGCAATGTGCTAAGGACATCATGTTTGAATGAATACATTCATGTTATTCTGTCCTGTAGTATGAAATAGAGCTGTTATGTAATATAATGCTTGTTTATTTGTTGAAGTTTTTACCTCCTGTGCGGCCGTTTTTATTAAATCTGAGAGTTGGCCAGTCGTCGGCTTCAGCCCCCACGTAGGTAGTACGGGGGTGTTCGGGATGAATCTAAACACTCTTGACCCAATTGTTTGGTCCATGAAGGAGGTGTTTAGCGCAACGAACCAGGCAATCGGACTATCTGGCTTTATCACCCTCACGTAGCCATAGGAGTTTGACAATAAAAATTTAGGCGCAGCCTGTGACGCGTGATTCGACCGTACACTAATCATACACGCAAATGTGTACGATCAAGATTAGGGACTCACGGGAAGATATCACAACACAACTCTAGACAAAAATAAAACAATACAAGCTTTATATTACAAGCCAGGGGCCTCGAGGGCTCGAATACAAGCTCGATACACAAGAGTCAGCGGAAGCAACAATATCTGAGTACAGACATAAAGTTAGACAAGGATGCCTTAAGAAGGCAAACACAAAAGCAACAACGATCGAAGAGGCAAGGCCTCCTGCCTGGGACCTCCTAACTACTCCTGGTCGTCGGCGGGCTCCACATAGTAGTAGGCACCCTCGGGGTGGTAGTAGTAGTCGACTGGGTGGCATCTGGCTCCTGGGGTCCACCATCTGGTTGCAGCAACCAGAAAGAAGAAAGAAGGGGGGGAAAGGGGGAGCAAAGCAACCGTGAGTACTCATCCAAAGTACTCGCAAGCATCAGATCTAAACTAAGTATGCATTGGTATCAAATGGAAGGGCTGTATCTGTGGACTGAACTGCAGAAAGCCAAAATGGAGGGGAAGGCCTAGCCTATCGAAGACTAGCATCTTCAAGCAGCTCCAAGCATCTTGCAGCATGTAGAAGAGTAAAGGATAGCAGTTTATAATTAACAGGCATGTTGTAGTATTAATGCCCAGAGATCCTTCCTCGACTCCCTACGAGAAAGCAATCCCGGAGCCAACATATCTGTCACATATCTCAAGTATCCATTTCTAGTTATATAAGATCCGGATATAAGTTTGAACGTCTGTTACCGTGGACACGACTATTAATAGATAATCTTCCCTACAGGGGTGCATCACGTTTTCCAACACGCTTGATTACTCTGGCCATACACACCTTTCTGGGGTCAATGCCCGGCCTCGGGAGATCAACACGTCGCAGCCCTACCTAGGCTCAGCAGAGAGGTCCCCGCCGGTCTACATCCTAAGCACTCCGGGGTCTGGGCCCATCGCCCGTTGCACTCCGGGTCGTTGCGAGCAGGGTGAATACCAGCGCCACCTCAGATGGCCAGCACGATCCGACCGTGCCACAATGCTGAACTGGACGTCTGACAAAGCTTCGGCTGATACTGCGACATCGAGGCCCATAACTATTCTCGCGTGGTGGTTAGTGCGTAAAGACCAAAGGCCAACTCAGAACAAATACCCAAACCTGTTAGTGCATTAACAATTAAAGTAGTGACGGCTGTCGGGACAAGTCCGGAGCTATCACCCCTCCTGGGTGATACCGCTAAACAGCCAGCCGCCACCGTCACATTGCACGGGTGCTCTCCGGGCCCGCCCGGCTTTCACCAATGTCTCAAGTAAAGTCAAGGTAACTGTGTGTCCATACATCAAGGGGAAAACCCGAGGAATCACCCCCGGTGGATTCCACTCAATGTAATCATCAAGGTGAACGTAAGAGGGACCACCCTCGAGGTTCACACTTGAGGTGTTGCACGTCAGAGCCGTATCGGAATGGTGAAGGAGGAAATCACCCTCATTGACCACGACCGAATAGCTACACTACAGAGATCTCATCAGGAGTGATGTATGAGGTTCCACCCTCGGCACTCGATGGTAACTCTGCAGAGTCGAGCAACAAAAAGGGGCGTGATGTGATGTGAGGTGTCGGGCTCTGGTTGTCGATCATGTTGATCGAGTCGTCGATGATGAAGCCGGGGCAACAAGGACAAGGTGGTGGTCACTGATGGATCACTAACCAACCTATACTAAGCAGTTTAGGATAAGCAGGTAGGTGCTTGCCTGGAAGCTCCGCTGAAAGGGATGAAGGGTCGTCGTCGTAGTCGATCACAGGGGCAGCATCAGCAGCGGTCTCGGGGTCTACCGGAGAGAAGAGGGGGAAGCAACAGTAAATACAAGCAACAAACGCATGACAAGACAATAAGCAGCGATAGGGTGTTCTAACGCGGTGTCACACGATACTGGTGAAGGCGGAAAAACATCCAGGAATGTTTCCCCGAGGTTTGGCATTTTCGGACAGATGAAACGGAGGGGGACGGTTCCATGTTCGCTATGCTAGGGGCACATGACGGATGAACGGAGAGCGTATTCCGAATCGTCATATTTTTCTGAGCAACTTTCATGTATAAAACTTTTTCATCCGAGTTACGGATTATTCTCTACGATTTTTCAAAGTTTTAACAATATTCTGAATTTATTTTTAATTCGAAAATAATTGTTAAAATGCTAGATGCACCTAGCACGGGGTACACAGAACTGTACCCACTGGCTGACAGGTGGGCCAGGGGGTCCCAGTTGACCAGTCCATGTTTGACTGGTCAACAGGGGGTGGGGTCCCCCTGTCATACACACATTTATCTAACTACTGATTAAATTAACTAATCTAGTTCATTAGTTTACTTAAGATTAATTAATTAAGTTAATTAAGGGTTTAACTAATTAATTATTTTTATTAATATATATATATATATATATTTTTTAGACAGGGGCGTGGGGCCCATATGTCATAGGCCCGACGGGGGCCTAACGGGCGCTGGCGTTAGTGGGGCTACGGGCGATGGCGCCCGTCTCGTGCGTGCGGTGGAACTGGACGGGGCGGAGGCGGAGCGGTGCCCCGAACGGCGTCGGGAGCGGCGGCAATCAGTGGCAGCCGGAAGCGGGCCGGGGACGGGAGGCAGGGGCCGCGGCGGCCTGGATCGGCCCCGGCGAGGGCGGTCGTCGGCAAAGCAGCATCAGCGAGAGGGAGGTCATCGGGCGAGTGCGCGAGCGGCGCCAAGGCGGGCGGCGGGCGGCTGCGAGGTGCCCTGGGCGCGGCCAGCGGAGGCACAGGACGGCGCGCGCGGGAAGGGTCTTCAGCGGGGCAAGCAGGGGGCGCGGGCAGGAGCAGCGCAGCAGTTCGTAGCGGCAGCAGAGGCAGGAGCACGGGGACGCGGGGCTAGTCGCGGCGAGGCGATGTGGGGCGAGCAGCGGTGGAGGCGTCGGCTGCGGCGTATGGCAGCAGCAATAGCCCACGGCAGCGATGGCGCGCAGCAGTAGAATGCGCAGCAGCAACGGAGAGCAGTGCGGTAGCAATGGGTCGGGCTACGCGTGTGCGGGCGGCGTACGAGCGCGCGCGGGAGGAGTGCTCCGGCCATGATGGACTGCGGAGCCAAAGCTCGCGTGTAACGGTGCTACGGCGACGAGGGAAAGGGGGGGACGGGGTGGTGCTCACCGAGCAGGCGCAAGGAGGCCCGTCGAGTGGCTTAGGAGCAGCATAGGTGGTCGGCGTCGTCGTGGTTCGTCGGCGACCTGAGGAGGAAGAAGCTTTGACCCGGCGCTGCAGCGTGAGGAGCTCCAACGGGTGGCACCAGTGGATGCAGAGGAAGACGGCGAAGCGGACGGACGCGGTCCTAGGCGACGGGGGGTGCATGGTGGCCGCGGTAGGACGAGATGGCCGACAATGCGGGCGCACGACGAGGTGGATCTGGACGCGAGGGGGAGTGACGAGGGAGAGAGGGTGCGTGGGAAAATATCTGTGCAGGGGGGAGTGGAGCTGACGAGGCCGAGAGGGGGAGGGCGCCTGCCTTATCCCCTCGCCGGCGCCGATGAGGTGGTTCGGCGGGGCGTCGCTCCTGTAGCGACCCCAGTCGGGGGAACAGGAGGTCGACCGAGGGAGGGGGTAGTGGGCCGGCTGTGTGGGAGTGGGCCAAGGCCCAGGGGAGCCAGGGGGTTTCCTTTTCCCTTAACTCTTTTGCATTTTCTTTTTTACTTAGTTTTCTTTCTCAGTTTTAGTTTCTTTTATATTTTCTTATAGCAATTAGCTTCATAAAAAAAGGAATATCACCTAAATTGGATTTAATAAGTATACCACTACCACATTTAGTTTGAGGTTCAAATTAAATACTTTAGTGTTTTTATAATTTAAACGGCATTTAATAAATGTTTTAACCCACTATATATTCACAAAAAGGCATGTAAATACTTTACAAAAATGTTGGGTCAGAACCATAATTGGTTATGGAATATTTGCCACACTTTGAACATTTTATTTTGCATGTTTGAGGAATTTGAATTTTGGACATTAATTTGAATTTGAATTGAATTATGATTTGGATCAAGCGAGGATTAGCAACAGTAATGTGATGACATGGCACCAGTAATGGGGGATTACTATAGCTTAATTATCCGGGCGTCACAAATCTCCTCCACTACAAGAACTCTCATCCCGAGATTTTAAGAAGTAGAAGGAAACAAAAGCGGGGTATTTATCACGAAGATGATCCTCGCATTCCCAAGTGGCTTCATCTTCAGAATGATTTGACCACTGATCTTTCAAAATTTTGGTAGCCCTCAGACGGTTGCGACATTCAGCTTGAACGAGAACGCGGATAGGATGCTCTCTGTAAGCGAGATCATCTTGCAGGGGTTAAGCTTTATAGGCCATGTGGTTGTTGCCAGGGGTATTCGCGGCGACCCGAGGAGGAAGAAGCTTTGACCCAGCGCTGCAGCGTGAGGAGCTCCAACGGGTGGCACCAGTGGATGCAGAGGAAGACGGCGAAGCGGACGGACGCGGTCCTAAGCGGGGGGGCATGGTGGCCGCGGTAGGACGAGATGGTCAGCGATGCGGGCGCACGACGAGGTGGATCTGGACGCGAGGGAGAGTGACGAGGGAGATAGGGGGCGTGGGAAAATATCTGCGCAGGGGGGAGTGGAGCTAACGAGGCCGAGAGGGGGAGGGCGCCTGCCTTATCCCCTCGCCGGCGCCGATGAGGTGGTTCGGCGGGGCATCGCTCCTGTAGCGACCCCAGTCGGGGGAACAGGAGGTCGACCGAGGGAGGGGGTAGTGGGCCGGCTGTGTGGGAGTGGGCCAAGGCCCAGGGGAACCAGGGGGTTTCCTTTTCCCTTAACTCTTTTGCATTTTCTTTTTACTTAGTTTTCTTTCTCAGTTTTAGTTTCTTTTATATTTTCTTATAGCAATTAGCTTCATAAAAAAGGAATATCACCTAAATTGGTTTTACTAAGTATACCACTACCACATTTAGTTTGAGGTTCAAATAAAATACTTTAGTGTTTTTATAATTTAAACGGCATTTAATAAATGTTTTAAGCCACTGTATATTCACAAAAAGGCATGTAAATACTTTACAAAAATGTTGGGTCAGAACCATAATTGGTTATGGAATATTTGCCACACTTTGAACATTTTATTTTGCATGTTTGAGGAATTTGAATTTTGGACATTAATTTGAATTTGAATTGAATTATGATTTGGACCAAGCGAGGATTAGCAACAGTAATGTGATGACATGGCACCATTAATGGGGGATTACTGTAGCTTAATTATCCGTGCGTCATACAACCCCTAGCATCCGAACTAGGGTGCTGTACACCTGATCGGATAATAACTGATTCATCGCATAGTGCGGAAATAATCGCTAAAGATTTGAAACCTTCGAAGAGCTGACCGGCTCACGCCACATCATGACAGTCAGTTTTCGGCTTTCTCTACTGAGGTGCTCATCCGGATGAACCAGGACACAATCGCAGTAGTTCTCCCTTTACTACCCTAGCCGATATAGCGGAACGTAAGGTAGTAAGCACAGGAGCCGGGCAACCCAACTGTTGACCAAAGACATGATTCGGAGCCGATGCATATAATGCTAAATTCGGGGTGCCGAACTATACTGTAAAAAGTGTTCGGACTTTGTTGCCGTATTATGAGGCGCAATGAAGCCCCTGGCGGATTAAAACGTACCAAAGTGTACGGGTGCAATTTGAGAAGATTAACAAAATAAATGAAGTAGTAAGCTAGTGCCACCTAGGTTGGGCCGCAAACTGTTTCCATTATAGTTTATTAATACGTCAAAGCGTATGTGTACAAGTAGTGCAATAAGCAACAGGGCTATTAATAAGCAACAACCAAGGGAGAGCTGCGTGCGGGGCCTGAAAACAGGTAGAGTGATCGTTATATAGACCACCTAGAAATTCCCTTATACGCCAGTACTTCTTGTCGTCTTGGTGTATATATCCTTTCAAAAGGACCGGTGATCAGGCCGTCAGAAAAAGCCTGTGTGAGAGAAACCTGAAAAGGAGAAAAAGGAGAAAATGAAAGTATGTGTGTCCAGGGGAGGTCGAGCCATATTATGGATCACAATCTAGTTATGCCTCCGTCTATGCCCATGGTATTTTGAGTGCGTAGTTATGTATGCGCGGTACGAACGCCGCCACTTGGTCGGGACTGGGACGAAGGCCAAATTGCTAGTCGAGCTCTTAACGAGCTGGGTTGTCCTGCTGCAGGGTAGTCCGGACTCGTTTGACAGTGTCCGGGAGCTCGGCCGCCGAATTAATGTTCTGCTTGAAAAGGCCGCTCTGTACTTCTGCTGCTAGAGCCACAGTGTGCTCCTCGGTACGGAGGGAGCGTTCCGTGTTTCCATTGACTGTTATGACGCCGCGTGGTCCGGGCATCTTGAGCTTGAGATAAGCGTAGTGTGGCACCGCGTTGAATCGAGCAAATGCAGTTCGTCCTAGCAGTGCGTGATAGCCACTGCGAAAGGGGACGATATCGAAGATCAACTCTTCGCTTCGGAAGTTGTCCGGAGATCCAAAGACAACCTCTAGTGTGATTGAGCCCGTACAGCGGGCCTCTACACCTGGTATGACTCCTTTAAAGGTAGTCCTTGTGGGCTTGATCTGTGATGGATTAATGCCCATTTTGCGCATTGTATCCTGGTAGAGCAGGTTCAGACTGCTGCCACCATCCATGAGGACTCGCGTGAGATGGAATCCATCAATGATTGGGTCGAGGGCCAGTGCGGCTGAACCGCCATGACGGATACTGGTCGGATGGTCCCTTCGATCGAAAGTGATCGGACAGGAAGACCATGGGTTGAACTTTGGGGCGACTGGCTCCATCGCGTAGACGTCCCTGAGTGCGCGTTTGCGCTCCCTCTTGGGGATATGGGTAGCGTATATCATGTTCACTGTTTTAACTTGGGGGGGGGGCACTTCTTCTGTCCCCCTGTGTTCGGCGGACGGGACTCCTCGTCATCGTCCTCGCTTTGCGACCCCTTCTCCTTGTTCTCGGCGTTTAATTTGCCGGCCTGTTTAAAAACCCAACAGTCTCTGTCGGTGTGATTGGCTGGTTTGTTGGGGTGCCATGGATCTGGCATGGACGATCGAGTATGCGGTCCAAGCTGGATGGGCCCGGATTGTTTCTTTTATATGGCTTCTTCCGCTGGCCAGACTTGGAGCCACTGAATCCGGCGTTGACCGTCGTGTCGTCGGTATTGTCACCGTTGCTTCGACACTTGTGCCTATTGCGTCGGGGCTTGCCATTGCTGTTTTTGGTCTCGGAGGTGCCAGCTTCGCTTGCAGTGTTATTGCTACAAGCTAGCCAACTATCCTCGCCCGCACAAAAACGGGTCATGAGTGTTGTGAGGGCTGCCATGGACTTCGGCTTTTCTTGGCCGAGGTGACGGGCGAGCCATTCGTCGCGGATGCTATGCTTAAAGGCCGCTACGGCTTCGGCATCCGGACAGTCGACGATCTAGTTCTTTTTAGTAAGGAACCTGGTCCAGAATTTCCTGGCTGACTCTCCGGGCTGTTGAACTATGTGACTTAAGTCATCAGCATCTGGAGGTCGTACATATGTACCCTGGAAGTTGTCGCGGAAGGCGTCTTCCAAGTCCTCCCAACTGCCAATAGAGTTTTCAGGCAGACTGTTTAACTAGTGCCGAGCTGGCCCTTTGAGTTTTAGCGGGAGGTATTTGATGGCGTGAAGGTCATCACCGCGGGCCATATGAATATGGAGAAGGAAATCCTCAATCCATACCGCGGGATCTGTTGTTCCATCATATGATTCAATATTTACGGGTTTAAACCCTTCTGGGAATTCATGCTCCATTACTTCGTTAGTGAAGCAGAGGGGGTGTGCGACGCCTCTATATCGGGCCACATCGCGACGTAGCTCAGATTGAGTCCGTCTACGGTTTTTGGCCCAGGCGTGATTAGGCTTGTCATGTCTGAATAGATAGCCGTCGTCGCATGTCGGGGCATACCCTCGCGATCCGTAGATCAATCTGGTATGTTTTGCTCTACTGTCCAGGTCCTGCCGAAGGTCATATGTATAACCCGAGCTGTTTTGTCTCTGCCTTTACGGTGAGGTTGGATGGACTGGTGTTCGGCTTGAGGTGCCGCTTTATCCCGGCCACGTGGTGGTCGGTCAGCCGCATTGCGTGATGATGGTACGGGCTCCAACGCCTCGTCTTCAAACTGAGGTAGCAATTTGCACTTCGGGTAACTTTTGGCTGGGCGCTTGAGGCCGTATTCCTCGGCTGCCAGGACGTCGGTCCATCTATCATTGAGCAGATCTTGATCAGCTTGAATCTGTTGCTGCTTCTTTTTCAGGCTCCTTGCAGTGGCTATTAGCCGGCGCTTAAAGTGCTCCTGCTCGAGAGGTTCCTCAGGCACGATAAAATCCTCGTTGCCAAGGCTCACCTCATCCTCAGAGAGCGGAAGATGATTACTGTCCTCCCAGTCTTCGTGTATGGCATGTTCATCAGGGCTAACTTGCCCATCTTCCTGATCGTCCTGTTCGGCAGTTTGCTCGTCGGGGTCTTCTCTGTCTTCGGCACAGTCCGGAGTGTTATCGCCTCCTGTGCCGGTGTTGCTGTCTTTTCTGCGGCGTGATTTAGAGCGGCGTCGCTGACGTCGGCGCTTTGGTTGTATCTCAGGAGGTTCATCCTCAACTGGATCTTCCTTGTCATCGCTGCTATTCTCTTTGGGTGCATCCACCATGTATACGTCGTATGAGGAGGTGGCCGTCCAACGTCCGGTAGACGGCGGGTTTTTGGCCTGCTCCTCTCCAGCATCGTCGTCCATATCATCGATGTCTTCGGAGCCGTAATCAAGCATGTCGGTTAAATCTTCGACAGTGGCTAATAAGTGGGAGGTGGGTGGGAAGCAAAATTCCCCGTCGTCAGCCCCCACGTCAAACCGGATATAATTCGGCTGTGAGTCCCGTGCTAAGGAGAGGGTTTTTAATGAGTTTAGCACATCGCCTAAAGGTGAGTGCCGAAAGATGTCCGCGGAGCTGAATTCGACGATCGATGTCCGATCAAGCTCGACGTATGCGGACGCGCATGGTTCGGAACCTGTAGTCGGAAATGAGTCCGAGGGTCCGGTGACGCAGATCCCACCTGAGGTTGGGTCTGTGTGCGGCTCCAACGCCATTGAGCCTGCGGCTTCCGTGGCGGGGTTGAGCTTCCCGTCCTCAGATGGCGGGTTCTGCTCCAGATCTAGGGCCAGAGCAGTTACAGGTGCTATCTCCTGGATGTGGTCCGATGACAGATCTAAGTCATGTTCATCGCGGTGGCAGGGAGCGGCTGCCGTGGGCGCGAACCCATCGAAGATCAAGTCTCCGCAGATATCAGCGATGTAGTTCAAGCTTCCAAATCTGACCTGATGGCCAGGAGCGTAGCTGTCGATCTGCTCTAGATGGCCAAGCGAGTTGGCCCACAGTGCGAAGCCGCCGAACACGAAGATTTGTCCGGGGAGGAAGACTTCCCCTGGACAGCATTGTTGTAGATGATTGACGGAGCCATCAAACCTTTTGCAGACGACGCAACGGAACTCTCAATGAAAGCACCAATGTCGGTGTCAAAACCGGCGGATCTCGTGTAGGGGGTCCCGAACTGTGCGTCTAAGGTCGATGGTAATAGGAGATAGGGGACACGATGTTTACCCAGGTTCGGGCCCTCTCTATGGAGGTAATACCCTACTTCCTGCTTGATTGATCTTGATGAATATGAGTATTACAAGAGTTGATCTACCACGAGATCGTAATGACTAAAACCCTAGAAGTCTAGCCTCTATGATTATTCTCCGTACGGACTAAGCCCTCCGGTTTATATAGACACCGGAGGGAACTAGGGTTGTACAAAGTCGGTTACAGAGAAAGGAATCTTCATATTTGGACGCCAAGGAGAGTCCCATCCGGACACGGGTAAGAGTCTTTGGTCTTGTATCTTCACAGCCCATCAGTCCGGCCCATGTCTAATAGGCTGGACGCCCGAGGACCCCTTAATCCAGGACTCCCTCAGCGGCTGGGTGAAAAAGATTCTCAGTAATGGTACAGTCAGCATTATTAAGCTCAATGATGTGATGGGACCTTATTTTCGAAGTCACAAAGGGGTGCACCAAGGCGACCACCATTCCCCTTTCTTGTTTAATCTTGCTGTGGAAACTCTGTCTAAGATGATTCGCAATGCCCAAAAGGAAAAAAATGATCACTGGGCTAGCTCCGGATCTCACTGAGAATGGCATAGCCATACTGCAATATGCTGATGACACAGTCATCTGTTTTGAACATGATGAAGAGGCCGCTATTAACTTGAAACTCCTTTTGTATATCTTTGAACTCATGTCTAGTTTAAAGATAAATTTCCTTAAGAGTGAAATCTTATGTGTGTGTGGGGGGAGATGATAGTATTCTAGCTTCCTATGCTGATATTTTCAACTGCCAAATTGGACACTTCCCAATGAAATATTTGGGAGTGCCTGTAAGCTAGTCTACCTTGCGAAGCTTGGATTGGAGCTTTGTGGATGACAAATTCCTCAAATGCTGTGAAACGTGGATTGGGAATGCTGCATCATCGGGGGAAAGACTTATACTCCTAAATTCCTCCCTCTCGAGTATTGTCTATTACTACATGGCTATGTTCTTACTTACTAAGATGGTGATATATAAGCTTGATAAACATCGGAAAAAGTTTTTCTGGCAAGAAGCCAGCGGTAGGAAGCGCTACCACCTTGTAAAGTGGACCAGAATTTGTAGATCAAAAAACAAAGGGGGCTGGGGGTGAAAGACCTCCATAAGCACAATATTAGTTTACTTACAAGATGGTGGTGGAAACTCGAGACCCAACAAGGACTATGGCAGGATGTTATCCGGGCCAAGTACTTGAAAAAAGATATTGTTACTTCGGTTAGAAGTAGATTTGGAGATTCGCTGATCTAGAAAGCCATTATGAAAGTTAAGGAATATTATCTTGCTGGAAGAGGGGTGATCCTGAAATCTAGTAACTTGGCCAGGATGTGGATTGACCCCATTAAGGGTAAATCTCCTTTGTGGGATAAGTTCCCCGAGTTGTACAGCATATGCAATGATCAGGAAATTACTGTGGCCAATTTTAGGAGCAATGTGAGCCCGGATTTCTTCAGAAGACGCTTGCATCCTCTACTGATGGCTCAGTGGAGAGAGGTCAAGCGGATAGTGGAGTCCTGGGCGCTCTCTAGTGAGCCGGACCAAGTAATCTGGAACCTTGGGAAGAGCAAGCATTTTACAACTAAATCTGTGTATACATATTTGGAAAGGCACCTCGCTGGATGTGATTATAGATGGGTATGGAAAGCTAAACTCCCACTTAAGATCCAAATTTTCCTTTGGCAATTATTCCAAGATGCGGTACTGGCACGAGATGTCATGAAGAGACAAAACTGGGCTGGTAAACCGAAATGGTCCTTTTGTATGGATAGGGAAACCTCGCAACATCTTTTCCTCACCTGCCCAGTTGCTAGGGTGGTCTGGAGAACAGTTGGATGTGTCCTTGGCACGGACTTATGCCCCGATAACTTGTGGCAATATTTTTCGTGGTGCTACATTTTCTTACCAGATGGATCTAAATTCTATACCTTTGGCCTTGCTGCGATATGTTGGGCTATGTGGAATTGTCGTAATCGGGCCACATTTGAGCATAAGAAACTAAGAACTCCTTTTGTTGTGGTTTTTCCTGCATGTGGATATATGAACTATTGGGCAGGCCTGATGGAGGGAGCTGATCGCGAGGCGATGGAGCGCGGCGCCAAGATGCTCAAGACCAACGCGGCTACCATGATGAGGATCTGTGCGGCCCCAGCTGAAGCAGCGATGGACTGATGAAGCTGTTGTTGATCTGGCTTCATTTGCATCAAGTAGCTCTACTTCGTTCTGTTAGTGGTTGATCCTTTGCTCCTGCGTGGGCTTTACTATCTGCTCATCTTGTGAGCCTTTCCCCCTTTTGGAGACTTTATGTTGGTACCATGGCTCGTACTGGTTAGGATAGTTGGTTTTAGATGGCGCTGGGTTTTCGCCCCATAGCGAGCTACTCGATGACGAGTGCTCGCAGTGGGTTTCCTAGTGGTGTCTTGAACTCGCTTTCCCCTTTCCAGTTTCCTTTAAGACTTGGATGATGTATTTCCGTTATGTCAAGTAAGGGAAAGGGGTTGTGCCCGGTTCAAAAAAAAACATGCTAGACGGGCCGGTCGTGTCATGTCGGGTCGGGCCAGCATACATGCCTGCCTAGGTAACCCAGGCACCTAGCCGGGCCACGTGTCGGGCATGACCCCTTAATCTATGTGTCATGTCGACTCATCACGAGTCGGGCACGTGGGCTATTGGGCCGGCACGCCAGGACCGGCCCATTTGGCCACATTTGGGTGACACGCATTCTGCTCAACCGTGAGTTAAGTCTATTTTTTCTTAGCTATTGCAATAAGAGATGAACACTTTTACACCGAAAATTGAAGAACTAAACCAAACTGAGTGGACATATATTCTTGGTTTATTAGGTTTATGGTGTTTGACTTCGTGTTTAGCTATTTGTGTTCAGGTGTATCAACGATTTTTAGCTTATATAAACCGAATTGACCATCAAACCGTATACACAAAAATGGACCTCACTTTTCTCTAGCTTTCCTACTTTGCTGGCATGTGTAGACATAGCCCTAGGCATATGTAAAATGCATGGCTCCCATACAACCCTATTCACTCGTGCATTTGCCTCTCAGAATCTCTCTCCTTGCGCCCGTTTTTGTCCCTAAAAGGATTCCCTCTCAACCTAGTCACCTCTCAACCTTGAGGTTATATATACTGCCACATGGCCTAACTACAACTACTCTTCGACCTGTGCTCATGTTGGCTTGGATCTCTAGTGTCTGATCTTTCTGTTCTAGCTCTCGCCCAGCGCTCGACGTGGGTTTTCCACTATAAATCCACTACCTAAGGAGCCTGACTGGAAGACGGTATATGTAGACTTGGAGTTAGGGTAAACGGAGGCTCGAGGGCCGCACAAGCTCAGATGACACACCCTCGAGGGGGTGCCCCTGAGCTTGTGGCTCTCTGGTGGCCCCCTCCGGTAGTTCTTTGCGTCAATATTTTTTATACATTCCAAAAAACAATTCTCCGTAATTTTTTGTCCAATTCCGAGAACTTTTTATTTCTGCACAAAAACAATACTAAAATAGTTCAGCTGAAAACAACATCAGTCCGGGTTAGTTTTATTCAAATCATTACAGTCTTTTTACGGGATGGCCGTATAATTTATGGGAAGTTTTAGATTGTCACTTTTCTCATTTCCCGTAAACAACGTCCTGTAAAATCTTTATTTTTCTATTTTCAGTACAAAAACTCTAGCAAAAGAGCCCGCATGTCAGCGACAGAGATGGGACGACGAGTGGCGAAGGTGCATCGGCGGCTGAGGTGGCACGTGGCGGCGGCGCACCGGAGCAGCGGCGGCGATGATGACACGTGGCAGCAAAGCGGCGGCGAATCGTGGCGGTTGTGGCGCATGTCGCCGACGTCGGCCTTGCGGGCAGAGCTGCGGCAGCGGCGGCGGCATCATTCCGGCGGTGATCCAGCGGTGGCGCGGGATGGTCCAGCGTTCTGCTCGTGAAGTTTCAGGTGGTTATCCACCCGCCCAAATAATACAGGAAGGGCATCTTTCCAGTAAACTTGGAGGATGGAGGAGGTGTTAAATTTTTTCAGTATTTACAGGAGCTGTCGGAGGCTTTTTTTGAGTTAAATACACCACGGGTGCCTCAACTTGTCCAATATAATCACTTTGATGCCTAAACTTGTAAAATACTTGAAACTAGTGCCGTAACTTGTCCAAACGTTTAAATACGGTTTCTCCGTCCGTATCCGGGCATATGCACAGCCCACATGGTGGGCCAACATGGCATCGACCCACATGGCAATTCCTATGAGAGGAGTGGGCTAGTTGTTTTACAAAAAAATCCTTGTACTTTAAATAATTTTCACAAAATCTCCTGATATTTTATTTAAATATGCCAAACTGCATTGATCTCACCTGTCAGATTTAGGCCCCGCATGTCAGCATGTGGGATAAAATAGAGTATAATAAAAAATAGCGCACCGGCAGGGTTCGAATTCATTACCTCACGCACAACGTGCACATGTGCTAACCTGTAAGGCAAGAATAGTTATCTACGCAATATCCAGATACAGTACTATTAGGGATATCAGACGAAACAATAAAGAGAAATAAAAAAGAAAAAGGTTGACTTGCAGAAAATTTCGAAAATTATTAAGAAATTATCACGTTTGAAAAAAGGGTAAAGCTAAAATCCAGACGGCAGGATTTTAGCAACATATCCGCACGCATCACGCGTCGTCAGATCCTATTCCTACGGTTGAGTGTACGTCCCGATCAAACTGCCCTTTCTTCGTTGATCGTGCACCTCCCCGCTAATTCTATGATTTAAAGGCCCACCTCCCCACTAATTTCGGGATCTCCCGCACGTCCTCTTATGCGCCGATTTTTTCTCCTGATTGATGGTCACCGCTGGAAAACAAGGGATCGAGAAAAATTAATTCGTGAGGAGGGAGACTCGAACCTAGGACCCATCAGACTAGGTAGCAATGCCCAAACCAGCCCACCAACTGAAGCTATTTGATTAGTGTTTATATACATGTCTGTAGTTGACTTAACTACGAATATTCAATTCTGAGCCTGGGCTCATCTGCATCCGGTCAAGAAATAATTCAAAAAAATTCAAAACAATCCAGATTTTTTGTGCATGGTAGACAATTTGGTGCGTGAGGTGCGCCCCAAATTTCAAAGTATTTGGACATTTGAGTAGCTCTCAGCAAAAAAGACAAACTGAGTCATAACAGTATATGAACAGTACACTATTTAACAGACCTCAAATTTGTCTTTTTTGCCGAGAGCTACTAAGATGTCGAAATGATTTGAAATTTGGACCGTACATCACGCACCAAATTATCTACCATGCAAAAAAAATTGGAATTTTTTAAATTTTTCTAGTATTTGTTTTGATTTTTTTATTCAGCGCAGGTGCAGATGCTCCTAGGAGCCAAAACGCCTCACTCACTTAACTAGTGCTACAAAATAGAATGGTAATTTTTGGATCAGCCGAGATTTGCTGCCATTTTTGGTGGCTCTTGCCATTTACCCGAGCACTAGAAGCGCTAATGTTAGGTGATTTTTTGATCTGCAATTTCTCCACTAATTTTGTATCTTCTTTTTTCTCAAGGCAAGGTAAAATGACTAAGGTGATAATCGAATATATATCATCATCACACAAGGTCCCTAAATTTTTTCAAATGTACCCCCGGTAACTTCTATGTGAAAGTATGATATTTATGCACCGTAGACATGGTAACTTAAGTATAAACCCATCAGTAACTAATGATATCTACTGGGGATAAAAGTTTTTGAAAATCATACCCCCCCCTCTGCGGTAACTTTTGTGTGAATAGCATGATAACTCACACATCGCAGACCTGATAACTTATGCACCCATCCTGGTAATTTCGGCAACGATGGGGCGGGTGGAGTTGACGAAGTTTTGTGTGAATACCATGGTAACTCACACATCGCAAATCTGATGAATTATGCACCCCATCCTGGTAACTTTGGCAACGAGGGGGGTGGGGGAGTTGATGAAATATCCTCTCGGTAGCTTTTGCGTCAACAACATGGTAACTCACACATCGTAGAATCGATAACTTTATGTACTCCGGTCCTGATAACTTTGGCGACGGGGGTGGTGGGGGGGGGGGATTGATGAAATCCCCTCGGTAACTTTTTTGTGAGTAGCATGGTAACTCACACATCGCAGACCTGAGAACTTAGGTACAAACACTGCGATAACTAACTTCGACCTGATAAAATACCCTCCGATAACTTCTGTGGAAATAAGGTGGTAACTTTGACTTGATAACATA
Organism: Triticum aestivum; assembly: GCF_018294505.1. Taxonomy (NCBI): domain Eukaryota; kingdom Viridiplantae; phylum Streptophyta; class Magnoliopsida; order Poales; family Poaceae; genus Triticum; species Triticum aestivum. The sequence goes on along the minus strand of NC_057814.1, from coordinate 498,081,297 downwards.
CCCCCGATCCCCACCACAGACAGTATACCTTACACACAAACACCGCGGTAACATCTGACAAGGGGAAAATGTTATTGAAAACGTATCTGATAACTTCTGTAGAAATAGCATGATAATATACACATCTCAAAGGTGGTAACGATAATTCCTCTATAAATAGCATGGTAATAAAAGCCCCACAAATATGATAACTTCGGTACAAACACCGCAATAACTTTTACCCGTGGAAAAAATAGTTGAATACACACCCCGGTAATTTCAATATAAGTATCATGGTAATATAAGTACCGCAGACCTTATAACTTAGGTACAAACACCACGATATATACCCGAATAAAAAGTTGTTGAAACATACCCTGGTTACTTCTATGCAAATAACACGGTAATATATGCATCACGGTCCTGATAACTTAGGTACAAATACCATTGTAACTTTGACCTGGAGAAAAAGTCGTTGAAAACACACCCCCGATCACTTCTGCATAAATAACATGATAATATACATATAACATAACTGATAACTTACGGTACCATTCGACCAAAACTGATCAAAATATGCCAACATGAGATCTAGTTTTGAAGTTCTCGTCGCAACGGAATTTTTATGTGAAAACGATTTTTCAATCAGAAATAACGGTTTGAGCTATAAAACATTTCACTGTTTCGAAATAGTGATAATCTACGATGACATAAGCTCTCATGTGCTCTAGTGCATTTGCATGTGGAGAGAATATTGGAGGAGCCATTTTGATGCCCCGGTAATTTCTATGTAAACTGGATGGTAACTCACGTACCACAGACGTGATAACTTACTAAGCCTAGGTCTGATAACTTTTGACCAAAAATATCGTCGAAACATATTAACATGGGATCTAGTTTCGAAGGTTTCGTCGCGACGAATCTTTTATGTGAAAACGAATTTTCAATCGGAGCGACGGTTTGAACTACAAAACATTTTGAATTTTTAATTTGTTGGAATCTATGAGGACATCATTATTTTTGTCTCACATGCATGCATGCACATTTAATTAAGTCAATTGAAGGCAATTAGTAGAATGGAGTGGCGTGGGCTGAGAAATTGCTCGACTGCATGCGGGTCGCATGGCTGCATGTCGTACGGTTAGAAGCACGACACTAAACTACTCCGTGTGTGCCCACAACGAAGGCCGCCTTCAACGCTCCGCGCCCGCTCTCCCCGAGACCGCGCCCGTCGTGCGTCACTCCGACGCTGGCGTCCATCCTCCCGTCGTCCGCCACTCCGGCGACGCCGGCCACCTCTCTCGCGCCCGCCCCCTCCGCGGCGCGCTCCCTCTCCCTCGCTTCGCTTCCGTGTCCATGGCGTCGAGCCCCAACTCCGCGGCCGCTCCTTCCCGCAGGGCTTGTGACCGGTCGATGGTGTCTGGGCTCGGGATCTCGTCTTGCTCAGAGTCCTCCGACGCTGCTGGCGGGTGGGAGGTGTCGTCAGGGGTCCGCGCGAAGGCCGGCGGCCCGACGGCCCTGCTCGCTCCCGCCTCGCAGCCGACGGCCGAGGGGGTCCGGAGGTTGGGCGCGCCCTAGATGCCGGCTCCACCCTCAAGGAGGACGCTCTGGCGGCGCCGTC
>NC_057814.1:498029809-498079312 GCF_018294505.1 Triticum aestivum | reverse complement strand
TTCGCGAAGGGCACTTCCGCAGTGACTGCACCAATGAGATCGTCTGCTACCGCTGCGGCCTGGAGGGCCACGGATCTGGGGGTTGCAAGAGACCTCGCAGCCCTTCCTCGGAGGCGGAGCTTCGTCGTCAGGTGGTGGCCATGGTCGCCCGCAGGGTGTCTGCTGGGTTGGGCCCCCCTCGCGTCCCGCCGCCGCCTCGGCCTCCGCCCGCTGTGCTCGCGCCTCAGCCTGCGTGGCCCAGACTCCCTGCCCCTCGCCCGCTCCCCCCGGTGCCCACGCTGATGATTCCGGTGGACACGGAGATGGTGCCGTCGGAGCTGTGCATCGTCAGGCGCACCCAAGCCATGGAGGACTTGGAGCACAGACTGCAGCTTGCGATGGTGGTCTACACTGCGGCGGCTTGCCGGGATCTGAGTCCGGAGTTCATCGTCGAGGCGCTGGGTCGCCGGGTCGGTATTGAGGCCGACAGAGTGTCCATTCACCGCTATAGGCCAGAGGATTTTCTCATCGTCTTCGCCAGGCCGGAGGACAGGAACAGATTGAGTGAGATGCCGGAGGTGGTGCACAATGGAGTCAGATTGTTCTTCAGACCATGGAACCGCCAAGCGCAGGCAGTGCACACGGCTTTCCAGTTCAAGGTGCAGCTCGTCCTCGAAGGCGTCCCGTCGCATGCCTGGGAGCGCGGGGTGGTCGAGTGCTTGCTTGGTTCATCCTGTCTGGTGGACACCCTTGGGCCGGAGACGAGCTCTCGAACTGACCTGTCGGCGTTCAGGCTTACGGCATGGACGGCTTCATCCAACAATACCGCTGAACCAAAGTATGACATGCTGGTAAGCAGTATGACTTATATCGCCCACAACTCACTTGTGTTCTACTCGTGCATATAACATCAATGCATAAAACCAGGCTCGGATGCCACTGTTGGGGAACGTAGTAATTTCAAAAAAATTCCTACGCACACGCAAGATCATGGTGATGCATAGCAACAAGAGGGGAGAGTGTTATCCACGTACCCTCGTAGACCGAAAGCGGAAGCGTTAGCACAACGTGGTTGATGTAGTCGTACGTCTTCACAATCCGACCGATCAAGTACCGAACGCACGGCACCTCCGAGTTCAGCACACGTTCAGCCCGATGACGTCCCTCGAACTTCGATCCAGCCGAGTGTTGAAGGAGAGTTTCGTCAGCACGACGGCGTGCTGACGATGATGATGTTCTACCGACGCAGGGCTTCGCCTAAGCACCGCTACAGTATTATCGAGGTGGACTATGGTGGAGGGGGGAACCGCACACGGCTAAAAGATCAAATCAATTGTTGTGTCTAGGGTGCCCCCTGCCCCCGTATATAAAGGAGCAAGGGGGAGAGGTGCGGCCGGCCAGAAGGGGCGCGCCAGGAGGAGTCCTACTCCCACCGGGAGTAGGACTCCCTCCCTTTTCCTTGTTGGACTAGGAGTGGAGGGGGAAAGAGGAGGGAGAGAGGAAGGAAAGGGGGGCGCCGCCCCCCTCTCCTTGTCCTATTCGGACTAGGGGGAGGGGCGCGCGGCCCTGCCCTGGCCGCCTCTCCTCTCTTCCACTAAGGCCCACTATGGCCCATTAAGCCCCCGGGGGGTTCCGGTAACCTCCCGGTACTCTCGTAAAATTCTGATTTCACCCGGAACACTTCCGATATCCAAACATAGGCTTCCAATATATCGATCTTTACGTCTCGACCATTTCGAGACTCCTCGTCATGTCCCCGATATCATCCGGGACTCCGAACTACCTTCGGTACATCAAATCACATAAACTCATAATATAACCGTCATCGAACTTTAAGCGTGCGGACCCTACGGGTTCGAGAACAATGTAGACATGACCGAGACACGTCTCCGGTCAATAACCAATACCGGAACCTAGATGCTCATATTGGCTCCCACATATTCTACGAAGATCTTTATCGGTCAGGCCGCATAACAACATACGTTGTTCCCTTTGTCATCGGTATGTTACTTGCCCGAGATTCGATCGTCGGTATCTCAATACCTAGTTCAATCTCGTTACCGGCAAGTCTCTTTACTCGTTCTGTAATACATCATCCGCAACTAACTCATTAGTTGCAATGCTTGCAAGGCTTAAGTGATGTGCATTACCGAGTGGGCCCAAAGATACCTCTCCGACAATCGAAGTGACGAATCCTAATCTCGAAATACGCCAACCCAACAAGTACCTTCGGAGACACCTGTAGAGCACCTTTATAATCACCCAGTTACGTTGTGACGTTTGGTAGCACACAAAGGGTTCCTCCGGTAAACGGGAGTTGCATAATCTCATAGTCATAGGAACATGTATAAGTCATGAAGAAAGCAATAGCAACATACTAAACGATCAAGTGCTAAGCTAACGAAATGGGTCAAGTCAATCACATCATTCTCCTAATGATGTGATCCCGTTAATCAAATGACAACTCATGTCTATGGCTAGGAAACTCAGCCATCTTTGATTAACGAGCTAGTCAAGTAGAGGCATACTAGTGACACTATGTTTGTCTATGTATTCACACATGTATCAAGTTTCCGGTTAATACAATTTTAGCATGAATAATAAACATTTATCATGAAATAAGGAAATAAATAATAACTTTATTATTGCATCTAGGGCATATTTCCTTCAGGAGATGGATCGGCTAGGTGTCCACGCTGCTCTCTTCCGCGAGTACCAAGATCATTGTCAACGGGAACCCGGGACGCACCATCTATCATGCTAAGGGGTTGAGGCAAGGGGACCCGGTTCCCCCCCCCCTCTTTTCGTGATCGCCATGGATGTGCTCACAGTGTTGATCTGCAAAGCCACCGAGGAGGGCGTGCTCAGTTCGCTCCGCGGCATCCTGCCTCTGCAACAGCTGTCCATCTACGCGGATGACGTCGCCATGTTTGTCAAGCCGGTGGTTCAAGACTTGCACTGTGTGAGAGAACTCCTCGAGGTCTTTGGAGAAGCTTCGGGGCTTAAGATCAACTTCGCCAATCAGCGGCCATACTTATTCGCGGATCGGATGAGGATGGGCAGCGAGTCACAGCGATTCTTCGCTGCCAACTGGGTGCGTTCCCGTGCAAATATCTCGGCATTCCGTTATCGATCCATCAGTTGCGCCGCACGGACTAGCACCCGCTGCTCGATCAGGTCAGAAAGGTGGTTCCGGCGTGGCAGAGAGGTCTCATTCACAGACCTGGCAGGCTTATCCTTCTCAAGTCCGTCGTCTCCACAAGGCCAATACACCAAATCATGGTGCTTGACGCCCCTGCTTGGGTGTTCGAGGAAATCAATAAGTGGATGCGGGCTTTCTTCTGGGCCGGGAAAGATAAAGTCAATGGAGGACAGTGTCTGGTTGCGTGGGACACGATCTGTCGGCCGACGAATCTCGGTGGTTTGGGCATTAAGGATTGAGCTTGCAGGCCACCGCTCTAAGGGTGCGCTGGGAATGGCTGCGCAGAACGGATTTGCTCCGCCCGTGGCAGGGCATCCCGCTCTCTGAAGACGCGGAGGTCAAGTCCATATTCAACAGCTTCGTCAAGATCACTCTGGGCAGTGGAGAGAGGGTCTTGTTTTGGACGGACAGATGGATCCATGGCTTTACGGCCGGCGAGATCGCGTCGCTGATCCTAGAGATGGTGAGCACTAGGGCGCGCAATGCCAGGACGGTCCGGCAGGCTCTGTTGGATAACGCGTGGTCCACGGATGTGCAAGGTGACATCTCCTTCTTGGTGCACATGCGGTGGCTCACCTGTGCCTAGCCATAGCGACGGTGCCGCGAGACGATAACCTCCCGGATCAGTTCAGCTGGCCTGCTGGCAAATCAGGTGTTTACACGGCTAGGTCGACTTATCGGAGGCTTTGCATGGGTTTGGTGCGTTCACCTACCGCGATGGCAATTTGGCGCAGCTGGGCTCCGCTGTGTTGCAAGATCTTTGCCTGGCTCATGGTCCAGTACCGCTTATGGACGTCGGACAGACGCGCCAGGCATGGGCTCCAGGACGAGCCTTCCGCCTGCTTCACCTGCTTACAGGATCAGGATAATGTGGATCACATTCTGGTGAGATGCGTCTACGCACAGGAGGTTTGGCGTCGCTGCTTTGACAAAATGCACATGGACATCCCTTTGCCAACCCAGAGCAGCACTTTTACCGACTGGTGGTTCCATCAAAGGATGAGGTTCTCGGGCAAAGTTCGCCGCGGTTTTGACTCCTTCGCAATTGGCACGGCTTGGGTGCTGTGGAAACAGAGAAACGCGCGGGTGTTCAATAGAGTGCTCGATCAAAGGACGCCAGAGCAACTGGCGACACTGGTTCTTTCAGAGATCAAGGAGTGGTCGCTTGCTGGATTTGGTGTAGGAGGCTTAGATCCTTTTGTGAGAGAGTGAGTTTGTAATCTATCAGTGTTGGTGTTGTAAGTAGGATGTTCGCATCTTGCTAGACTGCTTGTAATTATTCTCTGCCTTCTATAAAAATATAGTACGCCAATTTGACGTACTCTCGAAAAAAAAAGCAGAACGGTTGGAAGTTAGCAAAGTCCTTGAAAAAAAGAGAACAACTCAACATATTACCTACCATCAACTTAAAAAAGTGTTAGTGCATTTTTCTAAGAAGGAAGATATTTTTGGAAAATTCTCACTTGTATTAAGAAATTGTAAACGTGTATTTGAAAAATGCCCGTCACACATTCAAAAAAATTACAACATCTATTTCATAAAATGTTTGATATGTATTAAAATAATTATTGTGTAAAATTATTCTTACATTTCTACAAACACGTTTAATATGTTTTAACCCATTTATAGAATTTATTGTTTTTACACAATCATTTTTAATACATATTGAACAATTTTCAAAATACAATTTTGTTGATTTTTTAATAATTATCTAAAAGTACAATGAAGATACAAAATAATTCTCTGTACTTGTGGTCCTGAATGAAGATACAAAAAAATTACGCAATATTTCATAATGTACGTTGAACTTTTTAAATCCACATAAATTTTACAAACAGTTCATGTTTACCTCTTCGAACTACAAATAATAAAAACAGAATAAATATTTTAATAGACAATAGTAGCATATTTGCATATTGGACATTTAAAATATATTGTAAAAACCAAACAGTAACTTGAAAAATTATAATGGAAATTGCAGTGTCTTGGCGTCTAGCGTGCGTGCTATTTAACGTGGAGGTCCCAGGGTCGAAACCAATTCGATGATGCATGCAGTATATTTTTTAATGGCTTATTTCTGACTTTAATTAAATCTCATGGGATTTTCTGCAAAAGAAAAACTCGTACCCATCTCACCCAGCGCAGGCAACGCTCACCCACTGATCTGTGGGCCAGCCACCAGCTGTCACACCACAGCGAGAGCAAATACGGTGGCATACGGATGGAGGCACCGTATATGCACCGTGCGACAAGTTGTAACATTACTTTTATGTATTTTACAAGTTTAGACACTAAACTGACCGCAACGAACAAGTTTAGGCACTCATGATGTATTTAACTCCTTTTTCCCTCAACTTCCCGTATTAGTAGCGGTGCTGCTGTGTAGCAAACAAATTTCTACACATATCAATCTTAAGGCGCAAAGGAATGCTGCGAAGAAAATGTTGTCCTCGGCGTCATCACTTCTCCATGAGCAAGCGACTCTGACTTCACCGCAAGCAACCACTGACAAAGCCCACACGGCAAAGGCCGCGAAATGCCACATGAAAATCCAAGCCAAGCAATCAACCACCCACATTGACGACATTGCAGCTCCAATTCTAATGGCGAGTTATGAAGCATGCAAGGAGACCATCTGCTTAACTATGATCCAAGTGGTGGGGGCACAGGTATGCAAAGCAGGGCTTAAGAGAGTTGATGCGAATGTAACCAGTCTATCTATAAGCAAAACATTTCAGTTATTTTTAACAGCACCACAGTTAAAACAGCGGCTGAACTATATGGTTCAGGCAGAAGGATGAATGGAACTGCGGTTATACATCTCTAATGATTTATGAAAACCGGGCAAATGCGCCCAGCCTTTACACACACAATCAAGATACAACAAATGTCTGTCATGGTTGCGATTTCGATACACCACATCTAAGGTAACAACAATTCACGATTGGGTTTGCACTACGAATCACGGACCCGGGAACAGGGCATCATCGTCGGTTATTCTGGACCCCCAGGGATATAACTTCTTTTTCTTTTCACTGCCGCGGCAATGTAACTGTAAGTGACATCAGTTGGACAAGAGCAGGTTTCTTATCTGGTGTATCTGTCTTCTGCTAGTTTGGACGGTTCAGAGCCATGAACTTGCACTGCTCACTCATCGCCTGGAGCTGTGCATCCTTCTTGTCGACCATGGCACGTAGCCTCACATTTTCCTCCATCACCTTCTGGACTTCAGCTTCTTTCTGTGCCTTCTCAGTCTCGAGCTGGTTGGTCCTTGCGACTAGCCTGTTCACAAACATCAGAGGCTCAGTACCATGTTGGTTATAGATAACCGACTCAATACTTACTTTACAGTACATGCTAGAGTGGCCTGGTTTTTAATCCTAAATTACTTGCAGTACAAGGAAAGGAACTGTCAGCAGTGCGAGTGCATTATCCCTGTTATATCTACAAATTTGATCATTCCTACGCACCAGTCAGGGACTTATTTTCTGTGGAAGGGAGGCGGGGAAGGATAAGAATTTTCCTTTTGTTTAGAATATAATTTTCCTTTTCTGAAGCAAAGGGAGCAGGAGAACTGCCTATTCAGTAAATAGAGAGTGGTTGATATTTACAGAGCGGACCTGTATTGAAGGGAACGAAACCTAGAACCTAACAAGCAAAAGCAACTACTCGCCCTCAATTGCACCTTGTCTGCATAGGAAAAGACCTAAGGTTGGTCTCTTGTCAAGCTAAATGACCAACCTGTTCACCAGGAGGCCTCAGTGTAAAATTCTATGACTATGATATGCTGACTAGTATCAACCAGAAAGCAGAAGAAGAAAGTAGGAAGAAGGCAACGGACAATGCATATGATTTAGCCTTTTTCTGCCAAAAAAAAAACCTTGAGTAGATGTTCCAGCTCAAATGTCATGCAGGCAGTAGAAAGATCAACGATCCAAAATGTCAATTCAAAGTTGAAAGATCTAGAAGGTCAGAAAGTAGCAAGAACTGGAATTTTTTTACCAAATGCGGACCAGCAGAAAACCAGATTTCCAGGCTTACCCAAGTCTATCTGCATCTTCTTGACCACTAAATATCAATTAACATTTGGGACACGATCGAGGCACAAAACTGATGCATTCAGGAGAGCAGTATATTGAACCAACTTAACAAAATTATATGGCATCAATCTCTATCAGATGTCAAGGAGTGATAGAAGAGAAGTAACTGTTTACCAATGGTTGCATGATGTATAGTTAACATAATTCTAAGAAGATATCAGCAGGCTTCTCAGTCTCATCAAATCCCCTCACATACGACGAAGTGGGTGATCAAACTGACGAAAATATGTGAAGAGAGAGAAGTCTAGGCATGGCATTTTAAGTGCTAATTTATAACAAAACAGATATGTTGTGTGCCCTGAGGTTCAAAGAAAAGGTAGAACCCATTTAGTTGCAAAAATGGAATTGCTAATGCCTTGTTTTAATAAAAATGGGGCAGGGGGAAACCCCTTTTGATAAAAAAAATGGAATTGCTAACAGAAGATCAAACATATAGTACTAAAAGAGCATTAGGATCACATACCTGCACAAAGACTAATTTTGTTTTGCATCTCGAAGATACGTGCTTTTTTGGCTTATAAACTAGTTCATTGCATAGCTGATTGAATATATTGTTAAGATGTGCCAATGAGTTTATAATGCTGACCATGTTACAAACTAGTTCAATGCATAGCTGATTGAATATATTGTTAAGATGGTAATCATGGTAACTACAAGTCTACCATGGCTTCACAGTCAATAATGCATAAAACAGGGCCGGAGCCAGCGTCCGGGCTCGCTGGCCACAGGACAGCGTACATACGTGATAAACAATGGGGCAAATTCTACTGCGCGTCGTGGTTTACACAGGCAGCAGTCAATGTACGTATGTGATAAAACAATGGGCTCCTGCCAAGCATCGGCTAATATTTGACTAATTGGTTAATTAACTAGGCCTACCAAGCGCAGTCCCCTGACCAAGCGTAATGTTCAGCAGTCATGGGCTGCTAACTTCCCTTCTTCCAAAACAACTACTCGAGAGGAACACGAGCAGTCACAGCCCTGTTCGGCATGACGGCATGGTAGAACCAGGGGTCCTACCGGACCTGCTCCGGAGGTTGTAGGGGAAGGATGGAGTGGGACGGGGCGTTGATCGGGCGCGCCGGCGGCCGGGCGCCGTCGCGTCGGAGGGAGATGGCGGCGGCGGCTAGAGTTCCGGCTCCTCTGGGAGCCGGGCAATAAGGATAATAATATTCTTATTGCTTAATTCCAAAAAGAGTCTTATAGCCTATATTTATAACCTAGATAACTTGCATAAGAATTAACCTAAGATAACTTGTGGGCCAAGCCCCTAACTATTGCCCGGTGGGCCTCCTCCGGTTATAAGCTAAACCGGTCATAACACTTCTCCCCGCCTGCACAAACAGCTCGTCCTCGAGCTGTAAGGTGTGGAAGCGCTTGCTGAAATCCTCGAGGTGATCAACCAGCGTCAAACACCTGCTCGACAGCTGGGGCGGCCAGGTCGGCGGCGACGGCGTCCTCCGGAATGTAGTCTGCAACCTCCAGGTAGAAGAGTCGCGGGCAGGCGTGGCCGGGCGTGTAGGGCTCGTCGCAGTTGAAGCACAACCCTTGGCGGCGACGCTCGAGTAGCTCGGCTGAGGTGAGCCGGCGGAACGGGCGCGCCGCGATGGCGGCAAGGGGTGCCACGGAAGCCTGCGCAGGCCGACCCTGCGTGGAATCCGGCGAGGGTAGCGACCCAGCGGCCCGGGACGGTGATTCCTGCTGGATGGCCACCGCGCGGCGCTCGAACGCGCGGGCGTAGTACATGGCCATCTGGAGATCCTGGGGTCCCCTAAGCTCCACGTGCACGCGGATGTGATCCGGAAGTCCACCGACGAAGAGGTCGGCCCGCTGCTGCGCCGTCACGCCCGACGCATGGCACGCCAGGGCCTGGAAACGGTCGGCGAAGTCCTGCACCGTGGAGGTGAAGGGAAGGCGGCCGAGCTCCGCCAGTCGGCTCCCGCGCACCGGAGGCCCAAAGCGAAGGAGGCAGAGCTCGCGGAAGCGCTCCCAAGGGGGCATGGCGCCCTCGTTCTGCTCGAGGGCGTAATACCAGGTCTGTGCCGCGCCGCGGAGGTGGTACGAGGCGAGCCAGGTACGCTCCGATGCGAGGGTGCGCTGCCCGCGGAAGAACTGGTCAACCTGGTTGAGCCAGTTGAGGGGGTCCTCCGTGCCGTCATAGGTGGCGAAGTCGATCTTGGCGAACCGCGGCGGTGTCTGGGTCGGACCGCCGTGTCGAGCTGGCTCGGAGGTGCGGAGCAGCGAGGCGGGTGGCGCCTGGTCGGAGTACTCCGGGTAGGGACCGGCGGAACCGGATGGCCCACCGAACTGCGGGAACGGAGTCGGTTGTTCGGGGGCCGTGGTGTAGACCGGCGATGGCGAAGACCCAGCCGCCCACGCTGGAAGTGGCGACGGAGAGGGCGGGAACCGGACTTGATGGATCGGGAGGCCGGTCGGCGATGGTGCCCCCGAGCTGGGCAGGGGCGGCGCAGGTGGTTGCAGCGGCAGCAGCGGGGGCTGGACGGGGCAGCGGCTGCCAGGGACGGCAACGGCTGCAGGTGCCAGAGGGGCGCCGTCGATGGTGGCGGCGGCAGATGCCACAGGCCCGCGGCGGCTGGTGGTGGCCCGCTGGAGGTCCCCGTCTGGAACGGCAACAGCGAGGAGCCGCCGCCTGCGGGTGCGCCCGGAAACAGCCACGGCGCAGGGTGGCCGTAGGTGGCGATTGGCGCAGCCGGCGGGAGGCCGTACGCTCCTGCCATGTACTGGTGGTACTGGTTCATGTGGAGCCCTTGGACGGCCGTCACGAGCTGTTGCAGCGTGCTGGTCATCTGTTCCGGCGTGAAGACGGCGGCTGGTGGCGGCGCGGAAGTGACTGGGGCTGGCGGCATGGGGAAGCCCGCGGTCGTGGCCTGCTCCGACAGCATGGGGACTCCGGCGGAGGTCATCGGGGCGGTGGCCAGCGGAGCGGTGGACATCGGGGCGGTGGTGCAGGGGAACACGAGCAGTCACAGCCCTGTTCGGCATGACGGCATGGTAGAACCAGGGGTCCTACCGGACCTGCTCCGGAGGTTGTAGGGGAAGGATGGAGTGGGACGGGGCGTTGATCGGGCGCGCCGGCGGCCGGGCGCCGGCCCGTCGGAGGGAGATGGCGGCGGCGGCTAGGGTTAGAGGCGGCTAGGGTTCCGGCTCCTCTCGGAGCCGGGCAATAGGGATAATAATATTCTTATTACTTAATTCCAAAAAGAGTCTTACAGCCTATATTTATAACCTAGATAACTTGCATAAGAATTAACCTAAGATAACTTGTGGGCCAAGCCCCTAACTACTGCCCGGTGGGCCTCCTCCGGTTATAAGCTAAACCGGTCATAACACGGCACTTGCAAGCTCTGTGATTTTCTATAGCACGCTAGTGGTATGTTCTATCTGACTGTCTCTATTCTTGCGAGCTCTCTAATTTGAATATGTTCACAAATCACAGCACTTAATTTATGTGAACTAGAATCCATTTTTTTTATCTTGTAGTGCCTTCTAGGATGTTTGGATGCTAATTTGGATAGCTATACTTTAACTGGCAACATGGCAAGTTTAGTTCTATGGATGCCTGGTTCTATGACTTATGCTGTCAAGTCTCAACTTTATTTTGGTCTATAAAACTGAATATTGATATATCATATATTAGTTCACTTTAAATTTAAAATTGCATGGCTACTATGTTTATACTTTCACTTCATTATTAATGTGGATTTGTGGTTCTGACGTTTGGGGCTATGTTACATGCTGTGTATCCGAACACCTGATTTTAATTTCCACATAGACACTTAGGCTCAAGCTTGCCCAGGCTTCACAAAAGTTCTGGCTCAGACACTGGCATCAAAGTAAAATTATGCGACGGTAGAAGCATATCAAAGAAATCATTGCATACTCCATTGGTAGGAGGGGGATGAAAGTAATGAGAGGTGCTGGGTTCGAGTCCAACCCCTACACTTTTGTTTCAAGATCTTATGGGTTTCAACCCTAGCCTACCCCAACTTGTTTGGGACTGAAAGGCTTTGTTGTTGTTGTTGGTGGTGGTGGTGGTGGTGGTGGTGGTGGTAGAAGCATATTAATACATGGGCCTGCCAGAATTTATGAAATGATTGGTTCATGCTGCTGCTTTCTTAAAAATTGGGAGGTTGAAATTAACTATTTCTACTCTTCCTTCCTCCGCCATTTTTTTTTAGTTTTCTGTACCAAGCTATACAAGTTTTGCCACGGAAATTAACACATGGTGATACATTCAGACAGAATATAATTACAAGAAACAACACAAGACTTGCAAAAGTACCTGTCAAAAAGCTTCTCCATTGTCTCGAATTGCTTCTCCGATGAAAGAAGAGTTTCTCTGACACTAACGAGTGTGCTGACATAAGTTCTGAGCGACTCAAAGTCGTTCTTCACACGACTAAGCTCCTGCTCATTTTCAGCAGCGCGCTGCCTCTGCCGAGTGGTCTCCAGCACCATATCTTCAACCCGCTGCCTCATCTCATTCAGCATACCGTTCGTACCCACTGCAAATTTCTCCATCTCCTCGACTTTGACCGACATGGACTCGACCTGAATGGTCTTCCTCCTGATCTCTTCCAACCCAATCCTCACCTTTTCTTTCTCATTCGCAGTTTCGGACTCGGCCACAATCACTCTCTTGACAAGAGACTCCATGACGTCGGTCACCACGCGGATGGACTTGAGAATATCATCGACATCTCCATCCCCCTCAACGGCGTCCCCATGCTTGTGAACGCCGCTACCCTCTGCAGCCGCCCGGTCATCCGAACCTGCCCCACAGGAAGCGGGCTCGGCGGCCTTGGACCAATCGGCCAGGGGCACCCCGTGCCGGTCCACGAACCCCACGCCGTCCTGGTTCCTGATCCCGCAGGACGTGTGCGCGAGGTGCGGTATCGCCATGATCCTGGCCTTGGATTTGAGGTACGCCAGCAGGGTGGCGATGGTCTTGACCCTGCGGCACAGGTGCTCGAGCTCCCGGCCGGAATCGTCCTCGGAGCGCCGCATCCCGACCTTGACCTCCACGAGCCGGTCGCGCAGCGCCTCGACCTGGGACTGCTGCTGCCTCAGCTCCTCCCTCCATTCGCACTCCCCGACCGGCGGCAGGCCGCTCCGGCTAGGGCCGTCCTCCTCCATGGGACCTCTGAAATTCGGGGGAGCAGATTGCGCCCGTCACTCGGAGAAAACATTCTGGTTTCGGGCGCAGATGGATCTGCCGCCGAATTTGACCGGGCGAAATAGCAATCGCGCGGATTCGCGCGGGGCGTAGCGGGGGGGTCGGGAGTGGGGGGGGGCGTACCTTGGGAACGCCGGCGAGGAGGAGGAGGAGCGGGCCGGCAGCGAACCGGATGGCCTCCGTCGGGGTGGAGTTTTCTGCTCCCCGTCTTCGCCTTTGCTTTCTCTTCTCTACTTCCCTCGCCTTTCCCCTTTTCCTTCCCTTCCGCGACCAATCGATTGATTGGTTTTCGCTTTGAGCGAAATTTCCATTTTTATTTTTTGATTTGCGAAATCCTGCTGCTCTGCTTCATGATACTTGTGGGCCTTGTCTACGGGCCTGGTTGGTGGACCACCGTCACTTAAGTGATGGATTAATTGTGGGCCTAATCACCAGACATTCGTACTTGCATGCCCATCACTCGGGCATACACTATATCCCTCCTCATTTGTCTCAAAAAAAAAAAATATCCCTCCTCATTTACTACTCCCGTACCCCTCAAAAAAAAATCTAGTCCTGTAAACCCCTAAAGAAACTAGTCCCTGTATTTTGGGTCATACTTTGACCATGATTTTAATTAACTAAATTTTAAGTCATACATAGCAAAATTAATATCATTGAAAGTACATTCAAATACAAATCCAACAAGTTTTTTATAACGTGTGTTAACATTTTGTTTGTCAAATATGTGGTATCTTTGACCCAAAATACGATGGGGACTAATAAACCCAGACGAAGGTAGTATAAATGAAAAATCACTCGTGCACTGACTGAACATATGTTTAGTAATGTACTCCCTCTATTCATTTTTAGTTTGTATATAAAATTTGTCTGCAGTCAAATTTCATAAAGTTTGACTTAATGAAATCAATATACACAAAATGAAATCAATATCATTAGATACATCATCATGAAATTAATTTTCATATTATACAACTTGGTATTGTAGATCTTCATCTTTTGTCAATATAATTTTGGTTGAGGTTTTTAAAATGTGCTAGATAAGTGATAACTATTTTTTAGTAATGATAGATAAAACTATTTTTTTAAACATTAACACAACAAACATCTACGATGCTTCAAAATTTTGAATCCAAAATTAATCTATATACTATCTTGAAAGAAAAAAGAGATGAAAGTGATAGCGAATACTATAACCATGACACCATTCAAAAATTTGAAATGGGTGATATCCATAGTTGGATTTTCTTTTTTGTTTATAATGATATGGATTGAATTTTGATTGAAAATTTTGTGGCAATACCGGTATCTATTTGTGTATATGTTAGTACTTCTTTTCAGTTTCTCTTCGATGTTCTAGATATGTGTTTTACTATCTAGCACAACAAACCCATCTTCACCTAAAACAGGTACAAGTCCTCTAATCAACCAACACCTTGAGCTTTTTTTATTAAGATGCAAGGCCATTAGCAACTAGATGAAAAATAATTGGTGACAAAAGTATCCTCTCGTCTCAATTAAATGCGGCGAAACAAGGCTAATTATCCATTGACTTTAAATGCCTGTTCTTATCCACTATCACATTTAAATATCCATTCTTTTGATCTCACAGCACCATCCCATGCCAGGAAAGGACAAAGGTACTAATTACATTTCACTATTCATGCATTCTGATTAAGAAGGTAACTATTCACATGTTGCACATATCTCTAGGAGGGACGAACGGTGGATATACGAGGGGGGGCTATCCCCCATGACATCAAATCCACTCTATATATGAATGGTCATTTTATTCAATCATAGGTCCTTCCATACAATTTTAAATTTATAGCAGATTTTTTATAGTGTTGAGAGTCCCATGTAGCACCACACCCCTTTCATGATGTTCCTTCTTCAATAAAAGTTGCCTAGCCACTAAAGATGATATATTCGTCGGCACTTTTATAACAATTTTAAATATCGCAAAAAAGTAGCCAAATGGGCCTAATTCTTTGAATTGAAACAACATCTTTACCTTTAGGCACCAAATTAATGACTCCAAAGTTCAACATGAATATCATCTAACATCATTTAAGATCAAACTTGACAAGATCATTGGGGAAAAATGCAACTTATCATTAAATACATTAGGTCTAGGGATTTTTTTATGATCCATATCGAGCACCACTGTTCTTAGCTATTCCATGGTGAAGAGTTGTGTCAAAGATGCAACATTAGTTAACTCAGTTATTCCTTCAACATTTAAAAAGACAATGAAGTTTGAACATAGTGTCCAAAAAGATATTCTATAAAAGTTTGTACTCGTCGAGTTCTTTACCCCCTCAAATTTCACCTTCTTGCTCTAGATAAACTATCCCAACTTTTCTCCTTCTCCCATCTGCTTTAGAATGGTAATACCTAGTATTTCTATCACCATCCTTTACCGCTTTCTCTTCTCCCTCTGCAACCATGTCATCTCTTTCTTGAATTTCATGTACTTTAAAGTGCACTAAGGACTTTCTTCATTCGAAATCATTCCAACATTATTCAGTTTTTTTATATAGCTCACATGTTCCTTTAAAAATACCATATTTTAATATTCTTGTATTCCCTTCCATCCACTTAAAAATTTGTCTTGCAATCCTTATTTTGGTTTGTCAATTATCAACGCTTGTTTGTTTTCCTTCGTTGAGTGTATACCACACTTTGAGAGCAATATCTCTCCAATCCTCCCTCACGTACCAACTAGTCTCAAACTTTTAAAAGTTGTATGCTGGAATATCTTCCCTATTTTTGACAACAAAGCCACGTGATCAGACAAGACTACGCCAAGTAGTGATGTGATTGAAGGAAATATGCCCTAGAGGCAATAATAAAGTTGTTATTTATATTTCCTTATACCATGATAAATGTTTATTATTCATGTTAGAATTGTATTAACCAGAAACTTAGTACATGTGTGAATACATAGACAAACAGAGTGTCAATAGTATGCCTCTACTTGACTAGCACGTTGAATCAAAGATGGTCAAGTTTCCTAGCCATAGACATGAGTTGTCATTTGATTAACGGGATCACATCATTAGAGAATGATGTGATTGACTTGACCCATTCCGTTAGCTTAGCACTTGATCGTTTAGTTTGTTGCTATTGCTTTATTCATGACTTATACATGTTCCTATGACTATGAGATTATGCAACTCCCGAATACCGGAGGAACACTAGTGTGCTATCAAACGTCACAACGTAACTGGGTGATTATAAAGATGCTCTACAGGTGTCTCCGATGGTGTTTGTTGAGTTGGCATAGATCGAGATTAGGATTTGTCACTCCGAGTATCGGAGAGGTATCTCTGGGCCCTCTCGGTAATGCACATCACTATAAGCCTTGCAAGCAACGTGACTAATGAGTTAGTTACGGGATGATGCATTACGGAACGAGTAAAGAGACTTGCCGGTAACGAGATTGAACTAGGTATTGAGATACCGACGATCGAATCTCGGGCAAGTAACATACCGATGACAAACGAAACAACGTATGTTGTTATGCGGTTTGACCGATAAAGATCTCCGTAGAATGTAGGAACCAATATGAGCATCCAGGTTTCGCTATTGGTTATTGACCGGAGATGAGTCTCGTCATGTCTATATAGTTCTCGAACCCGTAGGGTCCGCACGCTTAACGTTCGGTGACGATCGGTATTATGAGTTTATGTGTTTTGATGTACCGAAGGTTGTTCGGAGTCCCGGATGTGATCACGGACATGACGAGGAGTCTCTAAATGGTCGAGACATAAAGATCGATATATTGGATGGCTATGTTTGGACATCAGAATGGTTCCGGGTGAGTTCGGGCATTTACCGGAGTACCGGGAGGTTACTGGAACCCCCCGGGGAGTACATGGGCCTTAATGGGCCTTAGTGGGAGAGAGGAGGAGGCGGCCAAGGTGGGGGCGCCCTCCCCCCAAGCCCAATCCGAATTGGGAGGGGGGCGGCCCCCCTTTCCTTCTCCCTTTCTCCTCCTTCCTTCCTCTCCTAATCCAACTAGGGAAGGGGGGAATCCTACTCCCGGTGGGAGTAGGACTCCCCCTTGGGCGCGCCATGGAGAGGGCTGACCCTCCCCTCCTCCACTCCTTTATATACGATTGAGGGGGCACCCCATAGACACACACAAGTTGATTGTTTAACCGTGTGCGGTGCCCCCCTCCACAGATTTCCACCTCGGTCATATCGTTGTAGTGCTTAGGCGAAACCCTGCGTCTGTAACTTCATCATCACCGTTATCACGTCGTCGTGCTGACGAAGCTCTCCCTCGACACTCAGCTGGATCTAGAGTTCATGGGACATCATCGAGCTGAATGTGTGCAGATCGCGGAGGTGCCGTACTTTCGGTACTAGGATCGGTCGGATCGTGAAGACGCAGACTACATCAACCTCGTTGTCATAACGCTTCCGCTTTCGGTCTACGAGGGTACGTGGACAACACTCTCCCCTCTCGTTATTATGCATCACCTAGATGGATCTTGCGTGTGCGTAGGTTTTTTTTTTGAAATTACTGCATTCCCCAACAGTGGCATCCGAGCCAGGTCTATGCATAGATGCTATATGCACGAGTAGAACACAAAGAGTTGTGGGCGATAATAGTCATATTGCTTACCAGCATGTCATACTTTGGTTCGGCGGTATTCTTGGATGAAGCAGCCCGGACCGACATTACGCGTACGCTTACGCGAGACTGGTTCTACCGACGTGCTTTGCACACAGGTGGCTGGCGGGTGTCAGTTTCTCCAACTTTAGTTGAATCGAGTGTGACTACGCCCGCTCCTTGTTGAAGGTTAAAACAGCACACTTGACGAAAATTCGTTGTGGTTTTGACGCGTAGGTAAGAACGGTTCTTGCTCAGCCCGTAGCAGCCACGTAAAACTTGCAACAACAAAGTAGAGGACGTCTAACTTGTTTTTGCGGGGCATGTTGTGATGTGATATGGTCAAGACATGATGCTTAATTTTATTGTATGAGATGATCATGTTTGTAACAGAGTTATCGGCAACTGGCAGGAGCCATATGGTTGTCGCTTTATTGTATGCAATGCAATCGCCCTGCAATTGTTTTTACTTTATCACTAAGCAGTAGCGATAGTCGTAGAAGCAATAGTTGGCGAGACGACAACGATGCTATGATGGAGATCAAGGTGTCGCGCCGGTGACGATGGTGATCATGACGGTGCTTTGTAGATGGAGATCAAAGGCACAAGATGATGATGGCCATATCATATCACTTATATTGATTGCATGTGATGTTTATCCTTTATGCATCTTATTTTGCTTAGTTCGACGATAGCATTATAAGATGATCTCTCACTAAATTTCAAGGTACAAGTGTTCTCCCTGAGTATGCACCGTTGCGAAAGTTCGTCGTGCCGAGACACCACGTGATGATCGGGTGTGATAAGCTCTACGCTCACATACAACGGGTGCAAGCCAGTTTTGCACATGCAGAATACTCGGGTTAAACTTGACGAGCCTAGCATATGCAGATATGGCCTCGGAACACTGAGACCAAAAGGTCGAGCATAAATCATATAGTAGATATGATCAACATAGTGATGTTCACCATTGAAAACTACTCCATCTCACGTGATGATCGGACATGGTTTAGTTGATTTGGATCACGTGATCACTTAGATGATTAGAGGGATGTCTATCTAAGTGAGAGTTCTTAAGTAATATGATTAATTGAACTTTAATTTATCATTAACTTAGTACATGATAGTATTTTGCATGTGTATGTTGTGGTAGATCAATGGCCCGTGCTACTATTCCTTTGAATTTTAATGCGTTCCTGGGGAAAGCTAAGTTGAAAGATGATGGTAGCAACTACACGGACTGGGTCCATAACTTGAGGATTATCCTCATTGCTGCACAGAAGAATTACGTCCTGGAAGCACCGCTAGGTGCAAGACCCGCTGCAGGAGCAACGCCGGACGTTGTGAACGCCTGGCAGAGCAAAGCTGATGACTACTCGGTAGTTCAGTGTGCCATGCTTTACGGCTTAGAACCGGTACTTCAACGACGTTTTGAACGTCATGGAGCATATGAGATGTTCCAGGAGTTGAAGTTAATATTTCAAGCAAATGCCCAGATTGAGAGATATGAAGTCTCCAATGAGTTCTATAGCTGCAAAATGGAGGAGAATAGTTCTGTCAGTGAGCATATACTCAAAATGTCTGGGTATTATAATCACTTGACTCAGCTGGGAGTTAATATTCCGGTTGATAGTGTCATTGACAGAGTTCTTCAATCACTGCCACCAAGCTACAAAAGCTTCGTGATGAACTATAACATGCAAGGGATGACGAAAACGATTCCCAAGCTCTTCGTGATGCTGAAATCAACGAAGGTAGAAATCAAGAAAAGCATCAAATGTTGATGGTTGACAAGACCACTAGTTTCAAGTAAAAGGGCAAGGGAAACAAAGGGAACTTCAAGAAGAATGGCAAGCAAGTTGCCACTCCCATGAAGAAGCCCAAAGCTAGACCCAAGCCTGAAATTGAGTGCTTCTACTGCAAAGGGACTGGTCAATGGAAGCGGAACTGCCCCAAGTATTTGGCGGATAAGAAGGATGGCAAGGTGAACAAAGGTATATGTGATATACATGTTATTGATGTGTACCTTACTAATGCTCGCAGTAGTACCTGGGTATTTGATACTGGTTCTATTGCTAATATTTGCAACTCAAAGCAGGGACTACGGATTAAGCGAAGATTGGCTAAGGACAAGGTGACGATGAGCATGGGAAATGGTTCCAAAGTCGATGTGATCGCCGTCGGCACGCTACCTCTACATCTACCTTCGGGATTAGTTTTAGACCTGAATAATTGTTATTTGGTGCCAGCGTTAAGCATGAACATTATATCTGGATCTTGTTTGATGCGAGACGGTTATTCATTTAAATCTGAGAATAATGGTTGTTCTATTTATATGATTAATATCTTTTATGGTCATGCACCCTTGAAGAGTGGTCTATTTTTGTTGAATCTCGACAGTAGTGACACACATATTCATTATATTGAAGCCAAAAGATGCAGAATTGATAATAATAGTGCAACTTATTTGTGGCACTGCCGTTTGGGTCATATTGGTGTAAAGCGCATGAAGAAACTCCATTCTGATGGACTTTTGGAATCACTTGATTATGAATCACTTGGTACTTGCGAACCATGCCTCATGGGCAAGATGACTAAAACTCCGTTCTCCGGAACAATGGAGCGAGCAAACAGATTTATTGGAAATCATACATACTGATGTATGTGGTCCGATGAATATATTGAGGCTCGCGGCAGGTATCATTATTTTCTGACCTTCACAGATGATTTGAGCAGATATGGGTATATCTACTTGATGAAACATAAGTCTGAAACATTTGAAAAGTTCAAAGAATTTCAGAGTGAAGTGGAAAATCATCGTAACAAGAAAATAAAGTTTCTGCGATATGATCATGGAGGAGAATATTTGAGTTACGAGTTTGGTCTTCATTTGAAACAATGCGGAATAGTTTCGCAACTCACGCCACCCGGAACACCATGGCGTAATGGTTTGTCCGAACGTCGTAACCACACTTTACTAGATATGGTGCGATCTATGATGTCTCTTACTGATTTACCGCTATCATTTTGGGGTTATGCTTTAGAGACGGCTGCATTCACGTTAAATAGGGCACCATCTAAATCCGTTGAGACGACACCTTATGAACTGTGGTTTGGCAAGAAACCCAAGTTATCGTTTCTTAAAGTTTGGGGCTGCGATGCTTATGTGAAAAAGCTTCAACCTGATAAGCTCGAACCCAAATCGGAGAAATGTGTCTTCATAGGATACCCAAAAGAGACTATTGGGTACACCTTCTATCACAGATCCGAAGGCAAGACATTCGTTGCTAAGAATGGATCCTTTCTAGAGAAGGAGTTTCTCTCGAAAGAAGTGAGTGGGAGGAAAGTAGAACTTGATGAGGTAAGTTTACCTACTCCCTTATTGGAAAGTAGTTCATCACAGAAATCAGTTCCTGTGACTCTTACACCAATTAGTGAGGAAGCTAATGATGATGATCATGTAACATCAGATCAAGTTACTACCGAACCTCGTAGGTCAACCAGAGTAAGATCCGCACCAGAGTGGTACGGTAATCCTGTTCTGGAGGTCATGTTACTTGACCATGACGAACCTATGAACTACGAGGAAGCAATGCTGAGCCCAGATTCCGCGAAATGGCTTGAGGCCATGAAATCTGAGATGGGATCCATGTATGAGAACAAAGTGTGGACTTTGGTTGACTTGCCCGATGATCGGCAAGCCATAGAAATAAATGGATTTTCAAGAAGAAGACTGATGCTGACGGTAATGTTACTATCTACAAAGCTCGAATTGTTGCGAAAGGTTTTCGACAAGTTCAAGGAGTTGACTACGATGAGACCTTCTCACCCGTAGCGATGCTTAAGTCCGTCTGAATCATGTTAGCAATTGCTGCATTTTATGATTATGAAATTTGGCAAATGGATGTAAAGACTGCATTCCTGAATGGATTTCTGGAAGAAGAGTTGTATATGATGCAACCCGAAGGATTTATCAATCCAAAGGATGCTAACAAAGTGTGCAAGCTCCAGCGATCCATTTATGGACTGGTGCAAGCATCTCGGAGTTGGAATAAACGTTTTGATTGTGTGATCAAAGCATATGGTTTTATATAGACTTTTGGAGAAGCCTGTATTTACAAGAAAGTGAGTGGGAGCTCTGTAGCATTTCTAATATTATATGTGGATGACATATTGTTGATTGGAAATGATATAGAATTTCTGGATAGCATAAAAGGATACTTGAATAAGAGTTTTTCAATGAAAGACCTCGGTGAAGCTGCTTATATATTGGGCATCAAGATCTATAGAGATAGATCAAGACGCTTAATTGGACTTTCACAAAGCACATACCTTGATAAAGTTTTGAAGAAGTTCAAAATGGATCAAGCAAAGAAAGGGTTCTTGCCTGTGTTACAAGGTGTGAAATTGAGTCAGACTCAATGCCCGACCACTGCAGAAGATAGAGAGAAAATGAAAGTCATTCCCTATGCTTCAGCCATAGGTTCTATCATGTATGCAATGCTGTGTACTAGACCTGATGTGTGCTTTGCTATTAGTTTAGCAGGGAGGTACCAAAGTAATCCAGGAGTGGATCACTGGACAGCGGTCAAGAACATCTTGAAATACCTGAAAAGGACTAAGGATATGTTTCTCGTTTATGAAGGTGACAAAGAGCTCGTCGTAAATGGTTACGTCGATGCAAACTTTGACACTGATCCGGATGACTCTAAGTCACAAACCGGATGCGTATTTATATTGAACGGTGGAGCTGTCAGTTGGTGCAGTTCTAAGCAAAGCGTCGTGGCGGGATCTACGTGTGAAGCGGAGTACATAGCTGCTTCGGAAGAAGCAAATGAAGGAGTCTGGATGAAGGAGTTCATATCCGATCTAGGTGTCATACCTAGTGCATTGGGTCCAATGAAAATCTTTTGTGACAATACTTGTGCAATTGCCTTGGCAAAGGAATCCATATTTCACAAGAGAACCAAGCACATCAAGAGACGCTTCAATT
The DNA here is from genome assembly GCF_018294505.1 of Triticum aestivum. Taxonomy (NCBI): domain Eukaryota; kingdom Viridiplantae; phylum Streptophyta; class Magnoliopsida; order Poales; family Poaceae; genus Triticum; species Triticum aestivum. The sequence continues at coordinate 498,057,217 of NC_057814.1, read as the reverse complement.
CCATCCGCAATCAAGTCAAGGAGGGAGACATAGAGATTTGCAAGATACATACAGATCTGAATGTTGCAGACCCGTTGACTAAGCCTCTCTCACGAGCAAAACATGATCAGCACCAAGACTCCATGGGTGTTAGAATCATTACTGTGTAATCTAGATTATTGACTCTAGTGCAAGTGGGAGACTGAAGCAAATATGCCCTGGAGGCAATAATAAAATTGTTATTTATATTTCCTTATATCATGATAAATGTTTATTATTCATGCTAGAATTGTATTAACCGGAAACTTAGTACATGTGTGAATACATAGACAAACAGAGTGTCACTAGTATGCCTCTACTTGACTAGCTCGTTGAATCAAAGATGGTTAAGTTTCCTTGCCATAGACATGATGTCACATCCTAGTTAGTTCATGCATTAGAGTGTTGCATCATGTCTACATTTCACAGAAACCTGAAATGGGGATGCCAGAAACCCCCAGCACCCCCCCTGGAACAACTAGGCTTTACTAAAATTCTTTTCAATGAACCTGAAATGCCCTCCATAAATGTTCACCACCTTTGGTCTTGGCTAAAACCTCTGCCAAAAATGGTTTCATATTTTTGGAGGCCATCTTGGATTTTTGCACAAGCCATAAGTATTTGCATTTGGGCATTTTAAATGCTATAAATATTTTCAAATGCCCAAATAATCTTGAAGGTATTTTTAGGCTGTTGGGAATAATCTCAAAGGTGCCCCAGAATATTTTCAGGATTTTTCCAAATGAAATAGTATTTTTACTATTTCAAAACACAGTACAGAAATAAATAAAAAGAGAAAAGAATAGAAGGCAGAGAAACTTACCTGGCAGCCCACCTGGCGGCCCAGCACTGTGCTGGCCCGCGCCAGTCAGCTGCCTGCTCTCGCCAGAGCAGGCAGAGAGGTGACGCCGGCGAGCGCGAGCTCGCCACCGCGCCACCTGCTTGCCGCCCTCGCCGCGGATGAGCTGGCCGACCTCCCTCGACGCGCCCCGAGCCCCTGGACATCGCCATTCTCCCCCATCGCCTCTCCCTCGCCTTTCTTCCCACCATGGCCGACGCCGCCGCAGCCACCTCACCGGAGTAGCCGCGCCCACCGTCGACCTCGCGCCGTACCACCGTGTCCTACCGCACCGCTGTCGCCCACTCCTTCGAGCAAGCCGAGCCCCGAGCGCTCGGTTGCCCCGAAGCTCCGCCACCGACCTCGCCTTCGCCGCTCACCGTCGGAGATCCCCTCCGCCGTCGCCACTGCTACAGCTCGTCTCCGACCTCGCCGCCTGCTCCGTCGCAACTGCCGTGAGCATGGCCACCTTCCCATCCTCTCCTCTCTCTCTCGAGCTCTGTAGCCACCGCACGAAGCTCACCCGTACGCGCCACCGCACGAGCTCGTCGCCGACGAGGCTCCGGCCATCCAACGGCCACACCACCGTAGCCATTAGCTTCACCGCAACGCCAGGAACCCGTAGCACCCTCGCACGTTCCTCGCCATGCTCTCTAGATACGGTTTCAACCACGCCCGTACCCCGGCAGCCGCACGGCTCGTCGCCGGCGTCGATTCCGGCGACCCCGAGCTCCACTACCACCACCAGTCGACGCGGCTCGCCCCCAGCTACACGTAGGTACTCTCCGCCGTCCTTTTGGTCGCCGGAGGAGGGAACCCGCACTCCACCGCCGCGTCTGGACGTCGCCGGCGGCTAAACGCCGGCGAGTCAGCGTGGTTTGACCACGGGTTGACCCCCCAGGGTCACTGACAAGTGGGGCCCGCCTGCTAAATAAATCTGGGTTAGAGTTAAAACTAATTCTAAATAACTAATTACCTAACAGTGACACTGACACAGGGGACCCACACGTCAGGTTTGACCTGGACGACCCCGTTGACTTGCTGACGTCACACTGACGTCAGGCTGACGCAGTAAAGCATTTACTTGAATTATTCTTATATTGAAAATTCCAGAAATTATCACAAACTTCAAAAAATCATAGAAAATAATCTATAGCTCAGAATGAAAAGATTTATATATGAAAAATGATCAGAAAAATCCATTCTATCCATCTGTACTGGTTTCATGCATGATTAAGCAAGTTAACCTACTGTTTTATACAGAACAAGATAAAGCATTAATATGGGCCATTTATGAACTTGGAATTTGAATCTTTGATTCAAATTAGTCCAAACCCATCTGGTCTTAGTTGCATTAGCCCAACACATCCATCTTGCCATGTCTCATGCATGCATCATATTGTTGCACTTGCTTGGTGTTGATTGTGCTTCGGTATGCTCATCGTGGTAGGTCCTGCCTCCGAGGATATTCACGAGTATCCAACTGAAGGGCAGTATCCCACCACCACTCCGTCAGGCAAGCAACCCATTGATCATTTCGATACAAACCCATCTTCTCGCTTCTGCTCTCGTTTACTGCATTAAGACAACGCGATTCAAACTGCTGTGTGTTGCGGTAGTTGAACCCACTTTCCTTTGCATGACCTATCATTGCCACAGTAACTAGATGAAACCCACTAGCATGTGTAGGAGTTGATTGAGCCATGTTGTGTGTTCCTACAATGCTATGCTTGCTATGCTTAGAGTTGTGTCAGGTCTGGCTCATCAGGGTGATGAACTAGAGTGAAAGTGTGTGTGTCGGTAAAGGGAGTAAAGTGTTGAATACGATTTGGTAAAGGTATCGATGGGAGGCCATGTAGGAGTACATGGTGGGTTGTTTCATTGAGACCGTCCCTAAGAACTGAGATCTGTATGTGTGATTTAAGATTCAGCTACTACCACACATTGGGCCCGAAACCAATGGACCCCCTCGGCTTCTTATTCACCCTTGTCCTCTGTCCAGGAGTTGCACGTAGTTTCTGGTGTTTGTAGTAAGCTGGAGGCCGTGGACATCGCTGACCAAGGGGTGGGCTGTGATGCGGTAGGCTCGTGGCACGGTGTACCGAGTCGCCCGTTTGGTGTCCGAGAACCCTGCACACATCGTTTGGGGCCGTATGTGGAAACCTCGGCCAGACTCCCTGCGGATGGAACCTAAATAGGCGATAAACCTAGACTAGAGACTCGAGTGTTTAGGTAGGCTGTGGCCGACACCCACGTTGGGCTTCCGCTTGAAGGTTGCCGAGTACACGTCGTGTAGCGACGATAAGTGGTGAGAGCGTGTGTGACGAAGTACACCCCTGCAGGGTATGAAACTATTCGAATAGCCGCGTCCGCGGTAAAGGACTACTTGGTCGCTTATGCAGTTCATAGACAAGTAAATGGATACTACTAAAAGCCTCAAGATAAGTGTGAGTACCGCGGATGGCCCTCTCGTTGGATGACGAGGGAGGATCCACGGTGGAGTATTGAGATGGTGATTAGTGGACTCGTGTGCGAAAACTATTTCACAAGTGGTGTATCGTAGGATAGCTTAGCCAAGAGTCAAAGCTGGCTTGCTACAATAACCCCACTACCTTCTTGAGAATGAACATGTATAGTAGGATCTGTTGTAAGACTTGCTGAGTACCTTTGTACTCATGTTGCTTTAATTACTGTTTTCAGACGACAACACCGCCCCTTCTGACGGGTTCTACGTAGAACTCGACGACGACGAGTGACGCGCCACCCAGGTGGTGATCTAGGCTTGTGAAGGGCCTATGTAGATAGACAGGCTTCGTCAAGCCTTCTTTCTTTCTAGTGTCTGTACCCAGACAGTTTGCTTCCGCATGTGCTTGTATGATTGTATGACTTGAGTGTCGGGTCGTGTGACCCCTATCTGTATGAACAAGTTATGTAAGGCTCTCCGGAGCCCCTTAAATAAAGTACTTGAGTTGTAGAGTTTTGTTGTGATGCCATGTTGTATTTGCACATATCGAGCATATTGTGTGTATGTTTGAAATGCTTGGTATGTGTGGGATCCGACAATCTAGTTGTTTATCTTTAGCAGCCTCTCTTATGGGGAAATGTAGTCTGGTGCCTCCTTGAGCCATAGTAGTCCGCTACAGCCCGGTTCACCGGAGTCCTGCTAGCCCAGCACTACTGCTCTGGACACCTGACTGGCCGGCATGTGAATCATATCGTTCCTGTGTCTGTCCCTTCGGGGAAATGTCACGCGGTGACATCCGGAGTCCTGCCTAGCCTGCTACAGCCCGGGTTCCCGGAGTCCTGTTAGCCCAGTGCTACAGCCCGGACTCACACGCTGCTGACCGACACGTTCGATGTTGATTCATGTATGCCTGTCCCCATACGTTAGTGCCGCTTTGGGTTCACGACTAGCCATGTCGGCCTAGGTTCTCTATCATATGGATGCTAGCGACATTATCATATACGTGAGCCAACAGGCGCAAACGGTCCCGGGCCATGGTAAGGCGACACCCGTGGGAGTACCGTGCGTGAGGCCGCAATGTTATATGAGGTGTTACAGGCTAGATCGGTGTGATTTGGAATCGGGGTCCTGACACATGAGTTGTCATTTTATTAATGGGATCACATCATTAGAGAATGATGTGATTGACTTGACCCATTCCGTTAGCTTAGCACTTGATCGTTTAGTTTGTTGCTATTGCTTTCTTCATGACTTATGCATGTTCCTATGACTATGAGATTATGCAACTCCCGAATACCGGAGGAACACTTAGTGTGCTATCAAACGTCACAACGTAACTGGGTGATTATAAAGATGCTCTACAGGTGTCTCCGATGGTGTTTGTTGAGTTGGCATAGATCGAGATTAGGATTTGTCGCTCCGAGTATCGGAGAGGTATCTCTAGGCCCTCTCGGTAATGCACATCACTATAAGCCTTGCAAGCAATGTGACTAATGAGTTAGTTACGGGATGATGCATTACGGAATGAGTAAAGAGACTTGCCGGTAACGAGATTGAACTAGGTATTGAGATACCGACGATCGAATCTCGGGCAAGTAACATACCGATGACAAAGGGAACAACATATGTTATTATGCGGTTTGACCGATAAAGATCTTCGTAGAATATGTAGGAACCAATATGAGAATCCAGGTTCCGCTATCGGTTATTGGCCGGAGATGAGTCTCGGTTATGTCTACATAGTTCTCGAACCCGTAGGGTCCGCACGCTTAACGTTCGGTGACGATCGGTAGTATGAGTTTATGTGTTTTGATGTACCGAAGGTTGTTCGGAGTCCCAGATGTGATCACGGACATGACGAGGAGTCTCGAAATGGTCGAGACATATAGATCGATATATTAGATGGCTATGTTTGGACATCGGAATGGTTCCGGGTGAGTTCGGGCATTTACTGGAGTACCGGGAGGTTACCGGACCCCCCGGAGTACATGGGCCTTAATGGGCCTTAGTGGGAGAGAGGAGGAGGCGGCCAAGGTGGGGGCGCCCCCCCCAAGCCCAATCCGAATTGGGAGGGGGCCCGGCCCCCCTTTCCTTCTCCCTCTCTCCTCCCTCCTTCCTCTCCTAATCCAACTAGGGAAGGGGTGCAATCCTACTCCCGGCGGGAGTAGGACTCCCCCTTGGGCGCGCCATAGAGAGGGCCGGCCCTCCCCTCCTCCACTCCTTTATATACGGGGGAGGGGGCACCCCATAGACACACACAAGTTGATTGTTTAACCGTGTGCGGTGCCCCCTCCACAGATTTCCACCTCGGTCATATCGTTGTAGTGCTTAGGCGAAGCCCTGTGATACGTCTCCAACGTATCTATAATTTTTGATTGCTTCATGCTATATTATATTTTGTTTTGGATGATTAATGGGCTTTGTTATACACTTTTATATTATTTTTGGCACTAACCAATTAACTGGAGGCCCAGCCCAAATTGCTGTTTTTTTGCCTATTTCAGAGTTTCACAGAAAAACAATATCAAACGGAGTCCAAACGGAATGAAACCTTCGGGAACGTGATTTTCGGAACGAACGTGATCCAGAGTACTTGGACCCTACGTCAAGAAAGCAACCAGGAGGGCATGAGGTAGGGGGCGCGCCTACCCCCCTGGGCGCGCCCTCCACCCTCGTGGGGCCCAAGTTGCTCCACCGACGTACTTCTTCCTCCTATATATACCTACGTACCCCCAAACCAACAGAGGCATCCACGAAAACCTAATTCCATCACTGCAACCTTCTGTACCCGTGAGATCCCATCTTGGGGCCTTTTCCGGCGTCCTGCCGGAGGGGGCATTGATCACGGAAGGCTTCTACATCAACACCATAGCCTCTCCGATGATGTGTGAGTAGTTTACCTCAGACCTTCGGGTCCATAGTTATTAGCTAGATGGCTTCTTCTCTCTTTTTGGATCTCAATACAATGTTCTCCCCCTCTCTTGTGGAGATCTATTCGATGTAATCTTCTTTTGCGGTGTGTTTGTTGAGACCGATGAATTGTGGGTTTATGATCAAGTTTATCTATGAACAATATTTGAATCTTCTCTGAATTCTTTTATATATTATTGGTTATCTTTGGAAGTCTCTTCGAATTATCAGTTTGGTTTGGCCTACTAGATTGATCTTTCTTGCAATGGGAGAAGTGCTTAGCTTTGGGTTCAATCTTGCGGTGTCCTTTCCCAGTGACAGTAGGGGCAGCAAGGCACGTATTGTATTGTTGCCATCGAGGATAACAAGATGGGGTTTATTTCATATTGCATGAGTTTATCCCTCTACATCATGTCATCTTGCTTAAAGCATTACTCTATTCTTATGAACTTAATACTCTAGATGCATGCTGGATAGCGGTCGATGTGTGGAGTAATAGTAGTAGATGCAGGCAGGAGTCGGTCTACTTATCACGGACGTGATGCCTATATACATGATCATACCTAGATATTCCCATAACTATGCTCAATTCTATCAATTGCTCAACAGTAATTTGTTCACCCACCGTAATACTTATGCTCTTGAGAGAAGCCACTAGTGAAACCTATGGCCCCCGGGTCTATTTTCCATCATATTAATCTCCCGACAACAAGCTATTTCTGGTGCCGTTTATTTTGCTTTTATTTTACTTTGCATCTTTATTATAAAAATACCAAAAATATTATCTTATCATATCTATCAGATCTCACTTTCGTAAGTGACCGTGAAGGGATTGACAACCCCTTTATTGCGTTGGTTGCGAGGCTTTATTTGTTTGTGTAGGTGCGAGGGACTTATGCGTGGCCTCCTACTGGATTGATACCTTGGTTCTCAAAAACTGAGGGAAATACTTACGCTACTTTACTGCATCACCCTTCCTCTTCAAGGGAAATCCAACGCAGTGCTCAAGAGGTAGCAAGAAGGATTTCTGGCGCCGTTGCCGGGGAGATTCGCGCCAAGTCAAGTCAAGATTTGATTTCCCGTCAACGAGCCAATTCTGGCGCCATTGCCGGGGAGTCTACGCAAAAGTCAACATACCAAGTACCCATCACAAACTCTTATCTCCTGCATTACATTATTTGCCATTTGCCTCTCGTTTTCCTCTCCCCCACTTCACCCTTGCCGTTTTATTCGCCCTCTCTTTTCCGTTTGCCTCTTTTTCGCTTGCTTCTTGTTCGCTCGTGTGTTGGACTGCTTGCTTGTCACGATGGCTCTACCTAGATTTGGTGATCTTCACCTTAAAAGGTTAGAAGAGATTGAAAGCAACGTTAGAAGTTTCATGACTTTACAGTTTGAGCATAACAATTTCTTTAGAAACGAGCTTAAAGAACAAAAAAGCTTTATGGGTTACATGAATAAAGAGCTCGACGATATGTCTAAGGAATTTTATGGTTTGAAATCTCAGATTGCTCATCTCGAAAAATTAGTTGCTGAAATCTCGGATAAGCAGGCCACCTTAGTTAATAAGATGGCCGCTAAATCGGATAGTTTCTATGAAAATAAAGATGAAGATCTAAAAGTTATTGATGTGTCCCCTATTAAATCTTTGTTTTGCAATATGAATCTTGATAATGATGGGACTGAATATGATCCACTTTACCTAGAAGGCGTTCCAAAAATTCAGAGTCTTTAGATCTTAATGCAAAATTTGGTAAAAGTGAGATTGAAGAGATCAAAACTCTAGATATCAATGAACCCACTATTTTGGATTTCAAGGAATTTAATTATGATAATTGCTCTTTGATAGATTGTATTTCCTTATTGCAATCCGTGCTAAATTCTCCTCATGCTTATAGTCAAAATAAAGCTTTTACTAAACATATCGTTGATGCTTTGATGCAATCTTATGAAGAAAAACTTGAGTTGGAAGTTTCCATCCCTAGAAAACTCTATGATGAGTGGGAACCTACTATTAAAATTAAAATTAAAGATCATGAATGCTATGCTTTGTGTGATTTGAGTGCTAGTGTTTCCACGATCCCAAAAACTTTGTGTGATTTGCTAGGATTCCGTGAATTTGATGATTGTTCTTTAAACTTACACCTTGCAGATTCCACTACTAAAAAACCTATGGGAAGAATTAATGATGTTCTTATTGTTGCAAATAGGAATTATGTGCCCGTAGATTTTATTGTTCTTGATATAGATTGCAATCCTTCATATCCTATTATTCTTGGTAAACCTTTCCTTAGAACGATTGGTGCAATCATTGATATGAAGGAAGGGAATATTAGATTCCAATTTCCGTTAAGGAAAGGCATGGAACACTTCCCTAGAAATAAAGTTAAATTACCTTATGAATCTATTATGGGAGCCACTTATGGATTGCCTTCCAAAGATGGCAATACCTAGATCTATCCTTCCTTTTATGCCTAGCTAGGGGCGTTGAACGATAGCGCTTGTTGGGAGGCAACCCAATTTTAATTTTAGTTTTTTTGTTTTTGCTTCTGTTTAGGAATAAATCTTTGATCTAGCCTCTGGTTAGATTTGTTTTTATGTTTTAATTAGTGTTTGTGCCAAGTTAAACCTATAGGATCTTCTTGGATGATAGTTATTTGATCTTGCTGAAAATTCCAGAAACTTTCTGTTCACGAAAACAATTGTTAAAAATCACCAGAACGTGATAAAATATTGATTCCAATTGCTGCTGATCAATAAACAAATTTTCTAGGTCGTCCTATTTTGGCTGAATATTTTGAGTTCCAGAAGTTTGCGTTAGTTACAGATTACTACAGACTGTTCTGTTTTTGACAGATTCTGTTTTTCGTGTGTTGTTTGCTTATTTTGATGAATCTATGGCTAATAAAATAGTTTATAAACCATAGAGAAGTTGGAATACAGTAGGTTTAACACCAATATAAATAAAGAATGAGTTCATTACAGTACCTTGAGGTGGTGTTTTGTTTTCGTTCGCTAACGGAGCTCACGAGAATTTCTGTTAAGTTTTGTGTTGTGAAGGTTTCAAGTTTTGGGTAAAAGATTTGATGGATTATGAAACAAGGAGTGGCAAGATCCTAAGATTGGGGATGACCATGGCACCCCAAGATAATCTAAGGACGCCAAAAAGCCAAAGCTTGGGGATGCCCCGGAAGGCATCCCCTCTTTCGTCTACTTCCATCGGTAACTTACTTGGAGCTATATTTTTATTCACCACATGATATGTGTTTTGCTTGGAGCGTGTTGTATGATTTGAGTCTTTTCTTTGTAGTTTACCACAATCATCTTTGCTGTACACACCTTTTGAGAGAGACACACATTCGGAATTTATTAGAATACTCTATGTGCTTCACTTATATCTTTTGAGCTATATAATTTTTGCTCTAGTGCTTCACTTATATCTTTTAGAGCACGGTGGTGGATTTGTTTTATAGAAACTATTATTCTCTCATGCTTCACTTATATTATTTTGAGAGTCTTAAACAGCATGGTAATTTGCTTAAATTGGGAAATTAATCCTAATATGTTAGGTGATCAAGACTATTAAAAAACTTTCTTATGAGTGTGTTGAATACTAAGAGAAGTTTGATGCTTGATGATTGTTTTGAGATATGGAGGTAGTGATATTAAAGTTGTACTAGTTGAGTAGTTGTGAAATTGATAAATACTTGTGTTGAAGTTTGCAAGTCCCATAGCATGCATGTATGGTAAACGTTATGTAACAAATTTGAAACATGAGGTGTTCTTTGATTGTCTTCCTTATGAGTGGCGGTCGGGGACGAGCGATGGTCTTTTCCTACCAATCTATCCCCCTAGGAGCATGCGCGTAATGCTTGGTTTTTGATGACTTGTAGATTTTTGCAATAAGTATATGAGTTCTTTATGACTAATGTTGAGTCCATGGATTATACGCACTCTTACCCTTCCATCATTGCTACCCTCTTCGGTATCGTGCATTGCCCTTTCTCACATTGAGAGTTGGTTCAAACTTCGCCGGTGCATCCAAACCTCGTGATATGATACGCTCTATCACACATAAACCTCCTTATATCTTCCTCAAAACAGCCACCATACCTACCTATTATGGCATTTCCATAGCCATTCCGAGATATATTGCCATGCAACTTTCCACCGTTCCGTTTATCATGACACGTTCATCATTGTCATATTGCTTTGCATGATCATGTAGTTGACATCGTATTTGTGGCAAAGCCACCGTTCATAATTTTTCATACATGTCACTCTTTATTTATATCCCGGTATACCGCCGGATGCATTCATATAGAGTCATACTTTGTTCTAGTATCGAGTTGTAAATAAATAGAAGTGTGATGATCATCATTCATAAAGCATTGTCCCAAAAAGAAGAAGAGGAAGGCCAAATAAAAAAAGGAAGGCCCAAAAAAAGTAAAAAAAGAGAAGAAAATAAAAAGGGACAATGCTACTATCCTTTTTCCACACTTGTTCTTCAAAGTAGCACCATGATCTTCATGATAGAGAGTCTCTTGTTTTGTCACTTTCATATGCTAGTGGGAATTTTTCATTATAGAACTTGGCTTGTATATTCCAACAATGGGCTTCCTCAAATGCCCTAGGTCTTCGTGAGCAAGCAAGTTGGATGCACACCCACTTAGTTTCTTTTGTTGAGCTTTCATGCATTTATAGTTCTAGTGCATCCGTTGCATGGCAATCCCTACTCCTTGCATTAACATCAATCGATGGGCATCTCCATTGTTGGGGATCGTAGCAGAAATTTAAAATTTTCTACGCATCACCAAGATCAATCTATGGAGTCATCTAGCAACGAGAGAGAGGAGTGCATCTACATACCCTTGTAGATCGTGAGCGGAAGCATTCAAGTGAACGAGGTTGATGGAGTCGTACTCGTCGTGATCCAAATCACCGATGACCGAGCGCCGAACGGACGGCACCTCCGTGTTCAACACACGTACGGTTGGGAAGACGTCTCCTCCTTCTTGATCCAGCAAGGGGAAAGGAGAGGTTGATGGAGATCCAGCAGCACGACGGCGTGGTGGTGGAAGTAGCGGGATCCCGGCAGGGCTTCGCCAAGCGCAAGCGGGAGGGAGAGGTGTCACAGGAGGGAGAGGGAGGCGCCAGGGGCTAGGGTGCTGCTGCCCTCCCTCCCCCCTTTATATAGGGTCCCTGGGGGGGCGCCGGCCCTGGGAGATCCCATCTCCAGGGGGGCGGCCAAGGGGGTAGCTTGCCCCCCAAGCCAAGTGGGGCGCCCCCCCCATCCCCAGGGTTTCCAACCCTAGGCGCAGGGGAGGCCCAAGGGGGGCACACCAGCCCACCAGTGGCTGGTTCCCCTCCCCACTTCAGCCCATGGGGCCCTCCGGGATAGGTGGCCCCACCCGGTGGACCCCCGGGACCCTTTCGGTGGTCCCGGTACAATACTGGTGACCCCCGAAATTTTCCCGGTGGCCGAAACTGGACTTCCTATATATAATTCTTTACCTCCGGACCATTCCGAAACTCCACGTGACGTCCGGGATCTCATCCGGGACTCCGAACAACTTTTGGGTTACCACATACTAATATCTCTACAACCCTAGCGTCACCGAACCTTAAGTGTGTAGACCCTACGGGTTCGGGAGACATGCAGACACGACCGAGACGACTCTCCGGTCAATAACCAACAGCGGGATCTGGATACCCATGTTCGCTCCCAGATGTTCCACGATGATCTCATTGGATGAACCACGATGTCGAGGATTCAATCAATCCCGTATACAATTCCCTTTGTCAATCGGTATGTTACTTGCCCGAGATTCGATCGTGGGTATCCCAATACCTTGTTCAATCTCGTTACCGGCAAGTCTCTTTACTCGTACCATAATGCATGATCCCGTGGCTAACTCCTTAGTCACATTGAGCTCATTATGATGATGCATTACCGAGTGGGCCCAGAGATACCTCTCCGTCATACGGAGTGACAAATCCCAGTCTCGATCCGTGTCAACCCAACAGACACTTTCAGGGATACCTGTAGTGTACCTTTATAGTCACCCAGTTACGTTGTGACGTTTGGTACACCCAAAGCACTCCTACGGCATCCGGGAGTTACACGATCTCATGGTCTAAGGAAAAGATACTTGACATTGGAAAAGCTCTAGCAAACGAACTACACGATCTTTGCGCTATGCTTAGGATTGGGTCTTGTCCATCACATCATTCTCCTAATGATGTGATCCCGTTATCAATGACATCCAATGTCCATAGTCAGGAAATCATGACTATTTGTTGATCAACGAGCTAGTCAACTAGAGGCTCATTAGGGACATGTTGTGGTCTATGTATTCACACATGTATTACGATTTCTGGATAACACAATTATAGCATGAATAATAGACAATTATCATGAACAAGGAAATATAATAATAACCATTTTATTATTGCCTCTAGGGCATATTTCCAACAGTCTCCCACTTGCACTAGAGTCAATAATCTAGTTACATTGTGATGAATCGAACACCCATAGAGTTCTGGTGTTGATCATGTTTTGCTCTAGGGAGAGGTTTAGTTAACGGATCTGCTACATTCAGGTCCGTATGTACTTTACAAATATCTATGTCTCCATTTTGAACATTTTCACGAATGGAGTTGAAGCGATGCTTGATATGCCTGGTCTTCCTGTGAAACCTGGGCTCCTTGGCAAGGGCAATAGCTCCAGTGTTGTCACAGAAGAGAGTCATCGGGCCCGACGCATTGGGAATCACCCCTAGGTCGGTAATGAACTCCTTTATCCAGATTGCTTCTTGTGCTGCCTCTGAGGCCGCCATGTACTCCGCTTCACATGTAGATCCCGCCACGACGCTTTGCTTGCAACTGCACCAGCTTACTGCCCCTCCATTCAAAATATACATGTATCCGGTTTGTGACTTAGAGTCATCCAGATCTGTGTCGAAGCTAGCATCGACGTAACCCTTTACGACGAGCTCTTCGTCACCTCCATACACGAGAAACATATCCTTAGTCCTTTTCAGGTACTTCAGGATATTCTTGACCGCTGGCCAGTGTTCCATGCCGGGATTACTTTGGTACCTTCCTACCAAACTTACGGCAAGGTTTACATCAGGTCTGGTACACAGCATGGCATACATAATAGACCCTATGGCCGAGGCATAGGGGATGACACTCATCTTTGCTCTATCTTCTGCCGTGGTCGGGCATTGAGCCGCACTCAATTGCACACCTTGCAATACAGGCAAGAACCCCTTCTTGGACTGATCCATATTGAACTTCTTCAATATCTTGTCAAGGTACGTACTCTGTGAAAGACCAATGAGGCGGTACGTACTCTGTGAAAGACCAATGAGGCGTCTTGATCTATCTCTATAGATCTTGATGCCTAATATATAAGCAGCTTCTCCAAGGTCCTTCATTGAAAAACACTTATTCAAGTAGGCCTTTATACTTTCCAAGAATTCTATATCATTTCCCATCAATAGTATGTCATCCACATATAATATGAGAAATGCTACAGAGCTCCCACTCACTTTCTTGTAAACACAGACTTCTCCATAAGTCTGTGTAAACCCAAACGCTTTGATCATCTCATCAAAGCGAATGTTCCAACTCCGAGATGCTTGCACCAGCCCATAGATTGAGCGCTGGAGCTTGCATACTTTGTCAGCATTCTTAGGATCGACAAAACCTTCCGGCTGCATCATATACAATTCTTCCTTAAGGAAGCCGTTAAGGAATGCCGTTTTGACGTCCATTTGCCATATCTCATAATCATAGAATGCGGCAATTGCTAACATGATTCGGACGGACTTCAGCCTCGCTACGGGTGAGAAAGTCTCATCGTAGTCAACCCCTTGAACTTGTCGATAACCCTTAGCGACAAGTCGAGCCTTATAGATGGTCACATTACCATCCGCGTCTGTCTTCTTCTCAAAGATCCATTTATTTTCTATGGCTCGCCGATCATCGGGCAAGTCAGTCAAAGTCCATACTTCGTTTTCATACATGGATCCTATCTCGGATTTCATGGCTTCTAGCCATTTGTCGGAATCTGGGCCCGCCATTGCTTCTTCATAGTTCGAAGGTTCACCGTTGTCTAACAACATGATTTCCAGGACAGGGTTGCCGTACCACTCTGGTGCGGAACGTGTCCTTGTGGACCTACGAAGTTCAGCAGTAACTTGATCCGAAGCTTCATGATCATCATCATTAACTTCCTCCCCAGTCTGTGTAGGCACCACAGGAACATCTTCCCGCGCTGCGCTACTTTCCGGTTCGGAAGGGGTGACTATCACCTCATCAAGTTCCACTTTCCTCCCACTTATTTCTTTCGAGAGAAACTCTTTCTCCAGAAAGGACCCGTTCTTGGCAACGAAGATCTTGCCTTCGGATCTGAGGTAGAAGGTATACCCAATGGTTTCCTTAGGGTATCCTATGAAGACGCATTTTTCCGATTTGGGTTCGAGCTTTTCAGGTTGATGTTTCTTGACATAAGCATCGCATCCCCAAACTTTTAGAAACGACAGCTTAGGTTTCTTCCCAAACCATAATTCATACGGTGTCGTCTCAACGGGTTTCGACGGAGCCCTATGTAAAGTGAATGCGGCAGTCTCTAAAGCATAGCCCCAAAATGAGAGCGGTAGATCGGTAAGAGACATCATAGATCGCACCATATCCAATAGAGTGCGATTACGACATTCGGACACACCATTTCGCTGAGGTGTTCCAGGCGGCGTGAGTTGTGAAACTATTCCACATTTCCTTAAGTGTGTGCCAAATTCGTGACTTAAATATTCCCCCCCACGATCTGATCGTAAGAACTTTATCTTTCGGTCACGTTGATTCTCCACCTCATTCTGAAATTCCTTGAACTTTTCAAATGTCTCAGACTTGTGTTTCATTAGGTAGGCATACCCGTATCTACTCAAGTCATCAGTGAGAGTGAGAACATAACGATAGCCACCGCGAGCCTCAACACTCATTGGACCGCACACATCAGTATGTATGATTTCCAATAAGTTGGTTGCTCGCTCCATTGTTCCGGAGAACGGAGTCTTGGTCATCTTACCCATGAGGCATGGTTCGCACGTGTCAAATGATTCGTAATCAAGAGACTCTAAAAGTCAATCAGCATGGAGCTTCTTCATGCGCTTGACACCAATGTGACCAAGGCGGCAATGCCACAAGTATGTGGGACTATCGTTATCAACTTTACATCTTTTGGTACTCACACTATGAATATGTGTAACATCACGTTCGGGATTCATTAAGAATAAACCATTGACCAGCGGGGCATGACCATAAAACATATCTCTCATATAAATAGAACAACCATTATTCTCGGATTTAAATGAGTAGCCATCTCGCATTAAATGAGATCCTGATACAATGTTCATGCTCAAAGCTGGCACTAAATAACAATTATTGAGGTTTAAAACTAATCCCGTAGGTAAATGTAGAGGTAGCGTGCCGACGGCGATCACATCGACCTTGGAACCATTCCCGACGCGCATCGTCACCTCGTCCTTCGCCAGTCTCCGCTTATTCCGCAGCTCCTGTTTTGAGTTACAAATATGAGCAACCGCACCGGTATCAAATACCCAGGAGCTACTACGAGTACTGGTAAGGTACACATCAATTATATGTATATCACATATACCTTTGGTGTTGCCGGCCTTCTTGTCCGCTAACTATTTGGGGCAGTTCCGCTTCCAGTGACCACTTCCCTTGCAATAAAAGCACTCAGTCTCAGGCTTGGGTCCATTCCTTGGCTTCTTCCCGGCAACTGGCTTACCGGGCGCGGCAACTCCCTTGCCGTCTTTCTTGAAGTTTTTCTTACCCTTGCCTTTCTTGAACTTAGTGGTTTTATTCACCATCAACACTTGATGTTCCTTTTTGATCTCCACCTCCGCTGATTTCAGCATTGAATATACCTCAGGAATGGTCTTTTCCATCCCCTACATATTGAAGTTCATCACAAAGCTCTTGTAGCTCGGTGGAAGCGACTGAAGGATTTTGTCAATGATCGCGTCATCCGGGAGATTAACTCCCAGCTGAGACAAGCGGTTGCGTAACCCAGACATTTTGAGTATGTGCTCACTGACAGAACTATTTCCCTCCATTTTAGAACTAAAGAACTTGTCGGAGACTTCATATCTCTCGACCCGGGCATGAGCTTGGAAAACCATTTTCGGCTCTTCGAACATCTCATATGCTCCGTGTTTCTCAAAACGCTTTTGGAGCCCTGGTTCTAAGCTGTAAAGCATGCCGCACTGAACGAGGGAGTAATCATCAGCACGTGACTGCCAAGCGTTCATAACGTCTTGGTTCTCTGGGATGGGTGCTTCACCTAGCGGTGCTTCTAGGACATAATCTTTCTTGGCAGCTATGAGGATGATCCTCAGGTTCCGGACCCAGTCCGTATAGTTGCTGCCATCATCTTTCAGCTTGGTTTTCTCTAGGAACGCATTGAAGTTGAGGGCTACATGGGCCATTTGATCTACAAGACATATTGTAAAGATTTTAGACTAAGTTCATGATAATTAAGTTCATCTAATCAAATTATTCAATGAACTCCCACTCAGATAGACATCCCTCTAGTCATCTAAGTGAAACATGATCCGAGTTAACTAGGCCGTGTCCGATCATCACGTGAGACGGACTAGTCAACATCGGTGAACATCTTCATGTTGACCGTATCTTCTATACGACTCATGCTCGACCTTTCGGTCTTCCGTGTTCCGAGGCCATGTCTGTACATGCTAGGCTCGTCAAGTCAACCTAAGTGTATTGCGTGTGTTCCGAGGCCATGTCTGTACATGCTAGGCTCGTCAACACCCGTTGTATGCGAACGTTAGAATCTATCACACCCGATCATCACGTGGTGCTTCGAAACAACGAACCTTCGCAACGGTGCACAGTTAGGGAGAACACTTTTCTTGAAATTTTTGTGAGGGATCATCTTATTTAAGCTACCGTTGTTCTAAGCAAATAAGATGTAAAACATGATAAACATCACATGCAATCAAATAGTGACATGATATGGCCAATATCATTTTGCTCCTTTTGATCTCCATCTTCGGGGCGCCATGATCATCTTCGTCACCGGCATGACACCATGATCTCCATCATCATGTCTCCATGAAGTTGTCACACCAACGATTACTTCTACTTCTGTGGCTAACGCGTTTAGCAATAAAGTAAAGTAATTTACATGGCGTTATTCAATGACACGCAGGTCATACAAAAAATAAAGACAACTCCTATGGCTCCTGCCGGTTGTCATACTCATCGACATGCAAGTCGTGATTCCTATTACAAGAACATGATCAATCTCATACATCACATATATTTCATTCATCACATCCTTTTGGCCATATCACATCACAAGGCATATGCTGCAAAAACAAGTTAGACGTCCTCTAATTGTTGTTGCATGTTTTTACGTGGCTTCTATAGCTTTCTAGCAAGAACGTTTCTTACCTACGTAAAACCACAACGTGATATGCCAACTTCTATTTACCCTTCATAAGGACCCTTTTCATCGAATCCGATTCGACTAAAGTGGGAGAGACAGACACCCGCTAGCCACCTTATGCAACTAGTGCATGTCAGTCGGTGGAACCTGTCTCACGTAAGCGTACGTGTAAGGTCGGTCCGGGCCGCTTCATCCCACGATGCCGCCGGAACAAGATAAGACTAGTAGTGGCAAGAAAATTGACAACATCTACGCCCACAACAAGTTTGTGTTCTACTCGTGCATAGAAACTACGCATAGACCTGGCTCATGATACCACTGTTGGGGATCGTAGCAGAAATTTAAAATTTTCTACGCATCACCAAGATCAATCTATGGAGTCATCTAGCAACGAGAGAGAGGAGTGCATCTGCATACCCTTGTAGATAGCAAGCGGAAGCGTTCAAGTGAACGAGGTTGATGGAGTCGTACTCGTCGTGATCCAAATCACCGATGACCGAGCGCCGAACGGACGGCACCTCCGCGTTCAACACACGTACGGTTGGGAAGACGTCTCCTCCTTCTTGATCCAGCAAGGGGAAAGGAGAGGTTGATGGAGATCCAGCAGCACGACGGCGTGGTGGTGGAAGTAGCGGGATCCCGGCAGGGCTTTGCCAAGCGCAAGCGGGAGGGAGAGGTGTCACGGGAGGGAGAGGGAGGCGCCAGGGGCTAGGTTGCTGCTGCCCTTCCTCCCCTCCCTTTATATAGGGTCCCTGAGGGGGGGCGCCGGCCCTGGGAGATCCCATCTCCAGGGGGGCGGCGGCCAAGGGGGTGGCTTGCCCCCCAAGCCAAGTGGGACGCCCCCCCACCCCCAGGGTTTCCAACCCTAGGCGCAGGGGAGGCCCAAGGGGGGCGCACCAGCCCACCAGTGGCTGGTTTGCCTCCCCACTTCAGCCCATGGGGCCCTCCGGGATAGGTGGCCCCACCCGGTGGACCCCCGGGACCCTTCCGGTGGTCCTGGTACAATACCGGTGACCCCCGAAATTTTCCCGGTGGCCGAAACTGGACTTCCTATATATAATTCTTTACCTCCGGACCATTCCGGAACTCCTCGTGACATCCGGGATCTCATCCGGGACTCCGAAAAACTTTTGGGTTACCGCATACTAATATCTCTACAACCCTAGCGTCACCGAACCTTAAGTGTGTAGACCCTACGGGTTCGGGAGACATGCAGACATGACTGAGACGACTCTCCGGTCAATAACCAACAGCGGGATCTGGATACCCATGTTGGCTCCCACATGTTCCGTGATGATCTCATCGGATGAACCACGATGTCGAGGATTCAATCAATCTTGTATACAATTCCCTTTGTCAATCGGTATGTTACTTGCCCGAGATTCGATCGTCGGTATCCCAATACCTTATTCAATCTCGTTACCGGAAAGTCTCTTTACTCGTACCGTAATGCATGATCCCGTGGCTAACTCCTTAGTCACATTGAGCTCATTATGATGATGCATTACCGAGTGGGCCCAGAGATACCTCTCCGTCATACGGAGTGACAAATCCCAGTCTCGATCCGTGTCAACCCAACAGACACTTTCAGAGATACCTGTAGTGTACCTTTATAGTCACCCAGTTACGTTGTGACGTTTGGTACACCCAAAGCACTCCTACGGCATCCGGGAGTTACACGATCTCATGGTCTAAGGAAAAGATACTTGACATTGGAAAAGCTCTAGCAAACGAACTACACGATCTTTGCGCTATGCTTAGGATTGGGTCTTGTCCATCACATCATTCTCCTAATGATGTGATCCCGTTATCAATGACATCCAATGTCCATAGTCAGGAAATCATGACTATCTGTTGATCAACGAGCTAGTCAACTAGAGGCTCACTAGGGACATGTTGTGGTCTATGTATTCACACATGTATTACGATTTCCGGATAACACAATTATAGCATGAATAATAGACAATTATCATGAACAAGGAAATATAATAATAACCATTTTATCATTGCCTCTAGGGCATATTTCCAACATCCATAGCCCGTTGATTAGCCGCGTTGATGTGAGACTTTCTCCTTTTTTGTCTTCTCCACATAACCCCCATCATTATATTCTATTCCACCCAAAGTGCTATATCCATGGCTCACGCTCATGTATTGCGTGAAGGTTGAAAAAGTTTGAGATTACGAAAGTATGAAACAATTTCTTGGCTTGTCATCGGGGTTGTGCATGATGAGAGCATTCTTGTGTGACGAAAATGGAGCATGACTAAACTATATGATTTTTTAGGGATGAACTTTCTTTGGCCATGTTATTTTGAGAAGACATAATTGCTTAGTTAGTATGCTTGAAGTATTATTACTTTTATGTCAATATTAAACTTTTATCTTGAATCTTTCGGATCTGAATATTCATACCACAATTAAGAGGGTTGCATTAAAAATCATGCTAAGTAGCATTCCGCATCAAAAATTCTGTTTTTATCATTTACCTACTCGAGGACGAGTAGGAATTAAGCTTGGGGATGCTTGATACGTCTCCAACGTATCTATAATTTTTGATTGCTTCATGCTATATTATATTCTGTTTTGGATGATTAATGGGCTTTGTTATACACTTTTATATTATTTTTGGGACTAACCTATTAACCGGAGGCCCAACCCAAATTGCTGTTTTTTTGCCAATTTCAGAGTTTCGCAGAAAAAGAATATGAAACGGTGTCCAAACGGAATGAAACCTTTGGGAACGTGATATTCGGAACGAACGTGATCCAGAGGACTTGGACCCTACGTCAAGAAAGCAACCAGGAGGGCACGAGGTAGGGGGCGCGCCTACCCCCTGGGCGCGCCCTCCACCCTCGTGGGGCCCATGTTGCTCCACCGACGTACTTCCTCCTCCTATATATACCTACGTACCCCCAAACCAACAGAGGCATCCACGAAAACCTAATTCCACCACCGCAACCTTTTGTACCTGTGAGATCCCATCTTGGGGCCTTTTCCGGCATCCTACCGGAGGGGGCATTGATCACGGAAGGCTTCTACATCAACACCATAGCCTCTCTGATGATGTGTGAGTAGTTTACCTCAGACCTTCGGGTCCATAGTTATTAGCTAGATGGCTTCTTCTCTCTTTTTGGATCTCAATACAATGTTCTCCCCCTCTCTTGTGGAGATCTATTCGATGTAATCTTCTTTTGCGGTGTGCTTGTTGAGACCGATGAATTGTGGGTTTATGATCAAGTTTATCTATGAACAATATTTGAATCTTCTCTGAATTATTTTATGTATGATTGGTTATCTTTGCAAGTCTCTTCGAATTATCAGTTTGGTTTGGCCTACTAGATTGATCTTTCTTGCAATGGGAGAAGTGCTTAGCTTTGGGTTCAATCTTGCGGTGTCCTTTCCCAGTGACAGTAGGGGTAGCAAGGCACATATTGTATTGTTGCCATCGAGGATAACAAAATGGGGTTTATTTCATATTGCATGAGTTTATCCCTCTACATCATGTCATCTTGCTTAAAGCATTACTCTATTCTTATGAACTTAATACTCTAGATGCATGCTGGATAGCGGTCGATGTGTGGAGTAATAGTAGTAGATGCAGGCAGGAGTCGGTCTACTTATCACGGACGTGATGCCTATATACATGATCATACCTAGATATTCTCATAACTATGCTCAATTCTATCAATTGCTCAACAGTAATTTGTTCACCCACCGTAATACTTATGCTCTTGAGAGAAGCCACTAGACCTATAGCCCCCGGGTCTATTTTCCATCATATTAATCTCCCGACAACAAGCTATTTCTGGTGCCGTTTATTTTGCTTTTATTTTACTTTGCATCTTTATTATAAAAATACCAAAAATATTATCTTATCATATCTATCAGATCTCACTTTCGTAAGTGACCGTGAAGGGATTGACAACCCCTTTATTGCGTTGGTTGCGAGGCTTTATTTGTTTGTGTAGGTGCGAGGGACTTGTGCGTGGCCTCCTACTGGATTGATACCTTGATTCTCAAAAAACTAAGGGAAATACTTACGCTACTTTACTGCATCACCCTTTCCTCTTCAAGGGAAAACCAACGCAGTGTTCAAGAGGTAGCACCCTACGTCGGTAACTTCATCATCACCGTCATCACGCCGTCGTGCTGACGAAGCTCTCCCTCGACACTCATCTGGATCTAGAGTTCGTGCACTAGTAGAAAAGAGGGCTTTGGTTCAGGCCGGGTCAGCCCATTAGTCCCGATTCAGTCCAGAACCGGGACCAATGGGGGCACTGGTCCCGGTTCGTGAGGCCAGGGGCCTGCCGGGCCTCATGGGGGCATTGGTCCCGTTTCGTCTGGCCCCTTTGGTCCCGGTTAGTGGGACGAACCGGGACCAATGGGCCTTGCTCCTGGCCCACCACCACTGGTCCCGGTTGGTGGCTTGAACCGGGAACACAGGCAGCCCTTTAGTCCCGGTTCATGCCACGAACCGGGACCAATGAGGTGCCTATATATACCCCTCGCCCGCGAGCATAGCACTCCAGTGTTCTGTTTTTGTTTGGCCGGCGAGGGGAGGGCTTTGTGGTGCTCTAGCTCACCTCTTATGCACATGAGGTGTTCGATGAAATGCCCGAGCCACACTAGTTAAGCTTTCTCCTCTCGAAGCTCGACCTCAAAGCTCCATTTTCCTCGAGATTTGTCTAGGTTTAGCGGCCCGTCACGTCCCATTCCCGTCTTCACCGCCGTCGATCACCCGCGCCGATCTCGTCGCCGGCACCACCGTGGTGAGCCTCTTGTTCTTATCTTCTTTCTGAAAGAAAAAAATTCTTACTTTAGATAGATACTTGTCTAATTTTCTTACTATTTTATTGCTTGTTATTATATAGTGCGATGGTTTTGGTATCCGCCCCCGTCGGCCCTCGTCCTGTCTATGATTCGGATGTGGTATATATTATTTTTATAACTATTGGTTCATTTATTGTTTATGAAAATTATGCCGACCAACGTGACATAGATTTTATTTATCTAGGAGGTATGTGAACCGGAAATTCCAACTGACCCTATTGTCGAGAGGTTAAATTTAGTTGAAGAAGAAAACAATTTCTTGAAGGAAAAAATAAAAAAAATTGAGGAGGAGAAGATGATATTGGAGTTGCATGTTGCGGATGTCGTCGATGATCACAAGATCAAGATGGATGCAATGCGCTTGAAGATTAGAAAGATTAGCAAATATGCCATTCATACCGAGGCTTGGTATCATTATGCCGTTGGATTAATTGTTACCTTGGTTGCGATTATGATCGCATTTGTTTTCGCATTGAAATGTTTTACATAGTTTCAATGTATGGTTTAATTAATTAGATGCTCTGGAGAGCTATATGTTGTTAGATGAGTACTATGTATGTACTTTGGTTTTAATGTGATGATGAACTTCTATTAATTTGGTCACTTAATTATCTATTCATGATGTTCTGTAATGGTTTTAGACACACTTAATTATATATAATGCACGCAGATGAACCGGCAATGGATGTACGGTGACAGACACACCTCCGAGTACATTAAGGGCGTGCATAATTTTCTCGAAGTGGCTGAGGCAAACAAGCAGAATGGTTTTATGTGTTGTCCATGCCCTAAATGTGGGAATACGAAGTCTTACTCTGACCGGAAAATCCTTCACACCCACCTGCTTTACAAGGGTTTCATGCCACACTATAATGTTTGGACGAGGCATGGAGAAATAGGGGTTATGATGGAAGACGACGAAGAAGAAGAGGACGATGACAACTATGTGCCCCCTGAATACGGTGATGCTGCAATGGGGGAAGCTGCTGAAGATCAAGAGGAACCAGACGATGTGCCCAATGATGCTGCAATGGGGGAAGCTGCTGAAGATCAAGAGGAACCAGTGCCCGATGATGATGATCTCCGCCGGGTCATTGTCGATGCAAGGACGCAATGCGAAAGTCAAAAGGAGAAGCTGAAGTTCGATCGCATGTTAGAGGATCACAAAAAAGGGTTGTACCCCAATTGCAAAGCTGGCAACACAAAGCTCGGTACCGTACTGGAATTGCTGCAGTGGAAGGAAGAGAATGTTGTGCCTGACAAAGGATTTGAGAAGCTATTGAAAATATTGAAGAAGAAGCTTCCAAAGGATAACGAATTGCCCGACAGTACATACGCAGCAAAGAAGGTCGTATGCCCTCTAGGATTGGAGGTGTAGAAGATACATGGATGCCCTAATGACTGCATCCTCTACCGTGGTGCGTACAAGGATCTGAACGCATGCCTGGTATGCGGTGCATTGCGGTATAAGATCAGACGAGATGACCCTGGTGATGTTGACGGTGAGCCCCCCAGGAAGAGGGTTCCTGCGAAGGTGATGTGGTATGCTCCTATAATACCACGGTTGAAACGTCTGTTCAGAAACAAAGAGCATGCCAAGTTGATGCGATGGCACAGTGAGGACCGTAAGAAAGACGGGAAGTTGAGAGCACCTGCTGACGGGTCGCAGTGGAGAAAAATTGAGAGAAAGTACTGGGCTGAGTTTGCAGCTGACCCAAGGAACGTATGGTTTGGTTTAAGCGTGGATGGCATTAATCCTTTTGGGGAGCAGAGCAACAATCACAACACCTGGCCCGTGACTCTATGTATGTATAACCTTCCTCCTTGGATGTGCATGAAGCGGAAGTTCATTATGATGCCAGTTCTCATCCAAGGCCCTAAGCAACCCGGCAACGACATTGATGTGTACCTAAGGCCATTAGTTGAAGAACTTTTACAGCTGTGGAATGGAAACGGTGTACGTACGTGGGATGAGCACAAATAGGAGGAATTTAACCTGCACGCATTGCTGTTTGTAACCATCAACGATTGGCCCGCTCTTAGTAACCTTTCAGGACAGACAAACAAGGGATACCACGCATGCACACACTGTTTAGATGACACTGAAAGTATATACCTGGACAAATGCATGAAGAATGTGTACATGGGCCATCGTCGATTTCTTCCGACCAACCATCAATGTCGAAAGAAAGGCAAGCATTTCAAAGGCGAGGCATATCACCGGAAGAAGCCCGCCATGCGTACCGGTGATCACGTACTTGCTATGGTCAATGATTTACACGTAATCTTTGGAAAGGGTCCCGGCGGACTAGCTGTTCCGAATGACGCTGAGGGACACACACCCATGTGGAAGAAGAAATCTATATTTTGGGACCTACCCTACTGGAAAGACCTAGAGGTCCGCTCTTCAATCGACGTGATGCACGTGACGAAGAACCTTTGCGTGAACCTGCTAGGCTTCTTGGGCGTGTATGGGAAGACAAAAGATACACCTGAGGCACGGGAGGACCTGCAACGTTTGCATGAAAAAGATGGCATGCCTCCGAAGCAGTATGAAGGTCCTGCCAGCTACGCTCTTACGAAAGAAGAGAAAGAAGTCTTCTTTAAATGCCTGCTCAGTATGAAGGTCCCGACTGGCTTCTCGTCGAATATAAAGGGAATAATAAATATGCCAGA
Organism: Triticum aestivum; assembly: GCF_018294505.1. Classification (NCBI taxonomy): domain Eukaryota; kingdom Viridiplantae; phylum Streptophyta; class Magnoliopsida; order Poales; family Poaceae; genus Triticum; species Triticum aestivum. The sequence goes on along the minus strand of NC_057814.1, from coordinate 498,031,978 downwards.
GAAAAAGTTCCAGAACCTAAAGTCTCATGACTGCCACGTGATTATGACGCAACTGCTTCCGGTTGCATTGAGGGGGCTTCTACCGAAAAACGTCCGATTAGCCATTGTGAAGCTATGTGGATTCCTCAATGCAATCTCTCAGAAGGTGATCGATCCAGAAATCATACCAAGGCTAAGGAGTGATGTGGCGCAATGTCTTGTCAGTTTCGAGCTAGTGTTCCCACCATCCTTCTTCAATATCATGACACACGTCCTAGTTCATCTAGTCGACGAGATTGTCATTCTGGGGCCCGTATTTCTACACAATATGTTCCCCTTTGAGAGGTTCATGGGAGTCCTAAAGAAATATGTCCGTAACGGCGCTAGGCCAGAAGGAAGCATCTCCATGGGCCATCAAACAGAGGATGTCATTGGATTTTGTGTTGACTTCATTCATGGCCTTAAGAAGATAGGTCTCCCTAAATCGCGGTATGAGGGGAGACTGACTGGAAAAGGCACGCTAGGAGCGGACTCAATAATATGCAGGGACGGGCATTCTTGGTCTCAAGCGCACTACACAGTTCTACAGACTCTACCTTAGTGACCCCGTATGTCGATGAACACAAGAACAGTCTGCGCTCCAAACACCCGGAGCAGTGCGACGACTGGATTATATGTGAACACATCAGGACTTTCAGCAGTTGGTTGGAAACACGTCTCAGAGGTGACAACACTGTTTGTGATGAGCTGTACTCGTTGTCCAGGGGACCATCTTTTGACTGTATTGACTTACAAAGGATACGAGATAAATGGGAATACATTTTACACGATTGCCCAAGATCAAAAGATCACCAACCAAAACAGCGGTGTCCGCTTTGATGCAACAACCGAGAGGGGAAAGGACACATATTATGGTTACATAGTGGACATATGGGAACTTGACTACGGACATGATTTTAAGGTCCCTTTGTTTAAGTGCAAATGGGTCAATCTGTCAGGAGGCGGGGTACAGGTAGACCCACAGTACGGAATGACAACAGTGGATCTGAAAAACCTTGGGTACGCTGACGAACCGTTCGTCCTAGCCAATGATGCGGCACAGGTTATCTATGTGAAGGACATGTCTACCAAACCGAGAAAAAGAAAAGATAAGGAAGCGTATACATCATACGATGAGCCAAAGCGCCACATAGTTCTTTCAGGAAAAAGGGACATCGTGGGAGTGGAGGGCAAGACAGACATGTCTGAAGATTATGAAAAGTTTCATGAAATTCCCCCCTTCAAAGTCAAGGCTGACCCAAGCATCCTGATAAACGATGAAGATTATCCATGGTTACGGCGCAATAAGCAAATGACACAAGCGAAGAAAAAGTGAAGACTTTCTGCCGCAACTATTATGATGATACCATGCCAACTTTGTAACAGACGAGTATGATACCGTTGTCCGTTTTGTACACGATGTGCATCCAGTTTTTGCCGTAACCCTCTCAAATTTCTTGCACATGCTATGTGGATGAAATGATGATACCATGCCAACTTTCAACCTTTTCAGAGTTCATTTGAAATGCTTTTCAATTTCAGGGTCTTATAGCTCAAAATAATCAATAAATGCATGAAAAATAAGAAATGAAGTCAGAAAGGGTTGAAAATTGATGATGTGGCTTTGAATGGTGCATTTTGAACACACAAAAAGTCAGGAGTTCAAATATGTTTTAAAAAATAAAATCCCTTTGTAACAGACGAGTTTCCGTATGAAATCCTGATACTTCGAAAGAGATTGTCCGTCTTGTACACGAAGTGCATCCAGTTTTTACCGTAACCCTCTCAACTTTCTTGCACATGCTATGTGGATGAAATGATGATACCATGCCAACTTTCAACCTTTTCAGAGTTCATTTGAAATGCTTTTCAATTTTAGGGTCTTATAGCTCAAAATAATCAGTAAATGCATGAAAAATAGTGCATGAAAAATAACAAATAAAATAAATAAGTAATTAGAAACAAAATAATATAAACTTTAATAAAATATATAAGTACAAACAAAATAAAATAAACTTTAATAACATAAATAAAATTTATGAAACTAAAATTATCAAAGTATTTTCTGTTCAAAACATTATAAGCAACCTCTAGTATTATTGAAACTAAAATTATATAAAATTGATGCAACTAAAATTATCGAAGTATTTT